>NC_136866.1:20507774-20760274 GCF_951799975.1 Gobius niger
GGAACGTGACTCTTCTGCATTCACAGTTTCTCATAGACAAGAGCAACAAACGGCATTTAAACTTGCATCACTCTACATGATGGAATAATGTCAAACAAATAGGAGCACATTTCCACAACAGCTTTTAGTAAAATTTAACACTCAGCTGCATCTGCACTATGTGCCCAGGACAAAAAACAGGGACAATAAAGTTGAATAAAATCCACTCCAAGCAAATCTCTGTAACTATTATGTCAGCTAAATAACATGCTAAATTTACACCTGTGTGTACTCATAAAATACCTTGTTTTAATATTTTTAATTTGACAAAGAAAATGACGGCAATCTTGGGTTTAGATGAAATTGTGTGGATGACTATACGTAAAAGATCGATAACAGCAGATGTTTTGATGGACAGGAGGATTATGGGGGCAAATTAGTCCTGCACAAAACCCTGTTCAATTCTAAACACCAAATGAGGCCCTTTTTGTCAACGCTAAAATGGTGTTTTTCTCACTTCTTTGATATTTTATAGAAGGAAACAATTGTCTGAAAACATACAAATAAAGAATAGAAGTTGGCAAAAGAAATGCTACAATATGAATGAAACAATACTTTGAACATGACACGCGTCGGCCATTGGAATCAGGAATCCAAACTACCAAAAGACTCCCCAACAAAGGATTAAAGACCAAGGACATGTTTTCACCGAGACATGGCTCCTGCTGTTCAGGAGAAATGAAGTTGAATTTCTTTGTTTAATGTTTACCCGTACTTTAAGGCCAAGTCTGATATTCCGCTGCAGTAGCCGACTATTAGTGGTTAAAGCGCTGACATCCTGGCTCCATGTTGCCAACTTGCCCCCATGCAGTCGCATATGTCTGGTAATTGCTCTGCGTCTGTAGCTGACAGTAAGTGACTTTTAAAGCAGAGGTAATTAAGTGGTGTGTGCTGTCGAGATACATGTGCTTCTTCTATAGAAACTTCTGACACTGTGAGGCACTCTCTGAGGCAAATGGACCTCTGAGTATTTCATCTATAGACAGGACTTCTTTCATTGAAGCGAATAGTGAAGTGAGATTGCTGAAGAGGCACTGTTTGACATTCTTTATGGAGATGCAAATGTTTTCATCATCTTTCTTTTGAAATACCAATTAAGAAGCTGGATGAACTTTCTGAACATTCTCAAGATGAGTGGTTCTCACGGAACAGTTTTCAGTGGGTCGTGAACATTTCTTTCAATATTAACCTCCAGAGAAAGTATAGTGACATCCTCTGAGTCTGATAAAATCGCTGTTCCGCTGTTCGCTGTCAGCTCGTTTTCATTATGATCTTTTGAAGTTTATCTAATTTTTATTGCAATATTTTGTATTTTATAACACAAATTCAATCAATCAATGGTTTTGTGAAGCTCAATATCCTAACAGGAGTTGCCTCACAGGGCTGCACCGAACATTAAGGCAATAAAACAGAACAGTAAATAAGACAATGTAAGACAATGAGCTGCGTGGGTGTCCCCCGTCCTGAGACTCTCCATTTGGCCCCAAATGCAGAGACGTCACTGCTCCTAAGGCAGCTTTACTTCAGGCTGTGGGTTAGATCTTTACCTAACTGACCTGAGCATAAGCTAATTCGAAGAGGTAAGTTTTGAGCCTCGTCTTAAATGTAGGGAGTGTGTCTGCTTCTTTAACGTCAGCTGGGAGTTTATTCCATAAAACTGGAGCTTTAAGAAAAATGCTCTGCCTCCTACAGAGATTTTGGAGACTCGAGGAATCACTCGTAACCCTGAGTTTTGAGAGCAGAGTGCTCAATTCTAATTTGAGATGCAGCATGTCACCCTAGTGATGGTGGGTCCCAACGCCAAATCAGTTGAGAATCACTGGAGGCTAATAAATGACATTAGAAATGGGCGACGTATTGAGCCTTTTCAAACTTATGCTCCTTTGAGCCCCAGGAGAGAACTGGGGCTTTTGCTCTCAGGGCAGTACTTCCCCCTTTGGTGTCAATAAGAAACATGTAGACGTGCATTAGAGGGAGGATCGGGACTAATTTTTGTGAGTGAGGAGTGAGGAGTGAGGAGTGAGGAGAGAGGAGTGAGGAGAGAGGAGTGAGGAGAGAGGAGTGAGGAGTGAGGAGAGAGGAGAGAGGAGAGAGGAGAGAGGAGAGAGGAGTGAGGAGAGAGGACTGAGGAGAGAGGAGATAGGAGAGAGGAGTGAGGAGAGAGGAGAGAGGAGTGAGGAGATAGGGGAGAGGAGAGAGGAGTGAGGAGAGAGGACTGAGGAGAGAGGAGATAGGAGAGAGGAGTGAGGAGAGAGGAGAGAGGAGTGAGGAGAGAGGAGTCAGGAGTGAGGAGATAGGAGAGAGGAGAGAGGAGTGAGGACTGTGGAGAGAGGAGATAGGAGAGAGGAGTGAGGAGAGAGGAGTGAGAAGAGAGGAGTGAGGAGTGAGGAGAGAGGAGTGAGGAGAGAGGAGAGAGGAGTGAGGAGAGAGGAAATAGGAGAGAGGAGTGAGGAGAGAGGAGTGAGAAGAGAGGAGTGAGGAGAGAGGAGTCAGGAGTGAGGAGATAGAAGAGAGGAGTGAGGAGAGAGGACCAAGGAGAGAGGAGATAGGAGAGAGGAGTGAGAAGAGAGGAGAGAGGAGAGAGGAGTGAGGAGAGAGGAGATAGGAGAGAGGAGAGAGGAGTGAGGAGAGAGGAGTGAGAAGAGAGGAGAGAGGAGAGAGGAGTGAGGAGAGAGGAGATAGGAGAGAGGAGAGAGGAGTGAGAAGAGAGGAGAGAGGAGAGAGGAGAGAGGAGAGAGGAGTGAGGAGAGAGGAGATAGGAGAGAGGAGAGAGGAGTGAGGAGAGAGGAGTGAGAAGAGAGGAGTGAGGAGAGAGGAGTGAGGAGAGAGGAAATAGGAGAGAGGAGTGAGGAGAGAGAAGAGAGGAGTGAGGAGAGAGGAGAGAGGAGTGAGGAGAGAGGAGAGAGGAGTCAGGAGTGAGGAGATAGAAGAGAGGAGTGAGGAGAGAGGAGAGAGGAGTGAGAAGAGAGGAGAGAGGAGAGAGGAGTGAGAAGAGAGGAGAGAGGAGTGAGGAGTGAGGAGAGAGGAGAGAGGAGAGAGGAGAGAGGAGTGAGAAGAGAGGAGTGAGGAGAGAGGAGATAGAAGAGAGGAGTGAGGAGAGAGGAGAGAGGAGAGAGGAGTGAGAAGAGAGGAGAGAGGAGTGAGGAGAGAGGAGATAGGAGAGAGGAGAGAGGAGTGAGAAGAGAGGAGTGAGGAGAGAGGAGTGAGGAGAGAGGAGTGAGGAGAGAGGAAATAGGAGAGAGGAGTGAGGAGAGAGGAGTGAGAAGAGAGGAGTGAGGAGAGAGGAGAGAGGAGTCAGGAGTGAGGAGATAGAAGAGAGGAGTGAGGAGAGAGGAGAGAGGAGTGAGGAGATAGGAGAGAGAAGAGAGGAGTGAGAAGAGAGGAGTGAGGAGAGAAGAGAGAGGAGCGAGGAGAGAGGAGAGGAGTGAGGAGATAAGAGAGAGGAGTGAGGAGAGAGGAGTGAGGAGAGAGGAGAGAAGAGTGGGGAGATAGGGGAGAGGAGAGAGGACATAGGAGAGAGGAGAGAAGAGAGAGGAGTGAGGAGAGAGGAGTGAGGAGATAGGAGATAGGAGAGAGGAGTGAGGAGATAGGAGTGAGGAGAGAGGAGAGAGGTGTGAGGAGAGAGGAGATAGGGGAGAGGAGAGAAGAGAGAGGAGAGAGGTGTGAGGAGAGAGGAGTGAGGACATAAGAGAGAGGAGTGAGGAGAGAGATGGGAGGAGAGAGGAGTGAGGAGAGAGGATGCAAAATTAGCGGTCCCTCTTATCACACTGATGTGTCGGAGTCCGACCCGAGCCCAAACATAAATTCTAAATATTTGTCCGAGCCTGACAGTCGAGTTGCAGCACTCTAATGTGCATCACTGCTTAAGATATTTATTCCAAACACACACTTCAGCTGTTTAGAGCCAGTTTGACTCACTCTCTTTCACCTGCGATTTGTTTTGTTCAGCAGGAACTGAAGCGATAAACTCGATGCTGTATTCCTCGCCTTCTTCGACGTGCTACAGTTTTTATTTGTTTTGTAAACAGGAGCACACACAGGCCTCTGTCGCTGAGGTGCTGTGTGAACACAGGCCACTATATGTAGGCTTCATTCAACAGAGGGGGGGCAAACTAAAACCAGAGGAATGTAAATGTGTGAAGGGCATTATCTGTCAGTTTTTTCATTGTCTACAGTGATTAAGTGTAAAATGACAGATGACTGTTCTCTATGGTGACAGCTGGGTACTGTATGAGAAGCCTGGATTCCAAGGCCGCACCATCGCTCTGGAGGAGGGAAGTCTGGAGCTGACCAACGTGTGGGCGGAGCCTGGTCCGGACCCAGAGGTGCCCAGTGACACGCCCATGCAGATCGGATCCATACGCCTGGCTGTGGCTGTGAGTACAGCTGTCATTCTTCAATATCCATCAGTATATATTTGCAATACAAGCAGAGTGAGCGACAGTCTGGTGTACAGATGATAATGGCGTTTTGCAGTTTCATTAATTTCCTCATGTTTGGTTTCCTGAAGCTTTATCTGACTCACAACATGGGGAACTATTCTAACAAGCAGTCCTTCCAAATGTGATGCTACATTAGAAGAGCAACTAAGCTGTCACCAAACAAGAGACACTGAACATGCTCCTAATGACGGTGCTATTTCTGCAGAGGGCTGTCAAAGGCCATCCTTTGAAGAGGTCTTTTTCATTAAAACCTTCCTGTTGTCGTTTCTGTCAGTCATTTGATGCCACAAGTAAATAGTATCTTGCCAGTTTATGATGTTATTGAAAATTGAGTAACAAATCTGCTGTATGTTTGTGAAGCTTTGAAATTGATGAAGCAAGAAAAGATTGGCCCAGAATGTGAGGCTTGAAAAGTGATCACAATCATATATATTGCGATTACTTACAGTTTTCATTCCAAAGCTGTTCAGCCTTGGCTCTGAGTATTCGTGGCTTACTTAAACAGCAATCATCATATAAAAAAGAAAAAGTTAAGTGCGACTGTTGACTCATCTGCTTGGTAAAAGTTAGACGTTAATGCTTCTCATGCTAATGTTTCTTCTTCCCCACTGCAGTAGAATACTTCTCCCACAGTCACATTAACCAGCTGCAGTATTCAGTGTATGAACTGCATTATCCGGCTTTAATGGCACTTTAGAAAAAGGGACGAAATCTGGATAAATCTTTAGGCCTGGAAATTGTTGTAATTTAACTGGTCATAATTAGCAAATCGCAAAGACCTATGTTGGCAGAAAGATATTCTTTACAAGATATGTTTGTGTAAAAGCTCGTAAGCTTGAAATAATCTTTGAACATACCTTTCTGGGAGTAACTCTTGATCACCAGTACTGCTGGAAAAGCCATATCGCCAAGATTAGAGCCAAAATGGCAATAAATGTGACAGAGCGAGACATTTCTTTGAGAAGCAATCCTTACATATCATGAACCGCTCTCTTATGCTACCTTATCTGAGCTCCTGCCTGGAAATCTGGAAATCACTTATGAAAGCAATGCGGATGTTTTATTTAAATTACAAAAGAAGGCCTTAAGAATTATCCACAAAGTTGAATAGAGGGAGCTCACCAACCCACTATTTGTACAGTTGCAGATTCTCAAATTCACAGAATTGGTGCAATTAAGTTGTTTTTTAGTTGTTTTCAAAGCCAGAAACGGTTTACTCCCTGCAAACATTCAAATCATGTTTTCAGACCGTGATGGGGGTTACAACCTAAGAAGGAAAACTCATTTAGAAAAAATATTCCCGCACAACACTAAAAAGTATGTCTATTACACAAAGTGGAGTCGACCTCTGGGACATATTAAAAGAGGATTTAAAAATGTGTTCAACTGTAGTACAATTTAAAATATTGTACAGAAAGCAAATACTGCAAAAGTATGCAGAGACATTTGTTGATTTTATTAGCAACTATGGTACTTCCACAGATTGGAATTGCCTCGTAGATTTCAATGTTAACAGTAGTTGTGTAAGTCACTGAAAGGAGGGGTAGGGCCTTACATTGGACTGAAACTGGCATTAACTGAAATTCTTGGAAAAATAATGACATTGCTCAACTATTTTGACTGCATAAGTTGGTCGAAGGCACAGACATTCAGCTGAAGTTATGGAGGATCAGGAAGTGAAACTACAGTATATTTAGTTTCAGAGGATTTAGATCAATGATGCATTTTCTAACCAACAAAACGTAAGATAGTGAAGAACAAATGAAATATGCACAGATTCTTTTCATTTGTGGCAATACAAATATCAGATTTGGGCATTAAAAAGCCTTAAATTGGATTTGCTGAAGTTCATATTTCGTTTACTGTATCTCGATGTGAGGTTGAGAGCACCCTCTAATTTGATTTATTGATTTTGTTGGTCGGGACAGTGCAAGTTTATGAACAAGCAACACCGGATTGTAGCCTTGGGCTAATATCCATCCGTCGTCCCCCATGCACACTCTCAAACACTAGCTCATACATCCTGGCCTATTGTACATGTTTTTAGTGGTAGGGGAAACCGGAGTACCCGGAGGAAACCTACGCAGACACGGGGAGAACATGCAAACTCCACACAGAAAGGCCCCGTTCAGTTGGGAATCGAACCCGGACCTTCTAGCTGTGAAGCACAAGCACTAACCGCTGTGCTACCGTGTTTTTCTTCATATGGAAAATCAGACCTTTTTAAAGTTTTTTTCCAATAAAATTGATTAAAATCGTAATCGTCCAAACTGAGTAAAAAATAAATGTAGATGTTATTTTTTGGCCATATCGCCCAGCCCTACCAGATGCTATACAGAGCACAGATCAGAGCGCTTCAGCAGTCGAAGATGAAACAGTTTTTGCAACGATTGTTAGAATGTTTTCCCCATAATGTGCAGTTCATGTCGAACCAAGGCCAAAGAATCTTATTTTGATGCAATAGTGACTATTTGAGTTCTTCTTTCTATTACAGTTCTTTCTCACATGAAAAAGTACCAAAAATGACGTTTATGTAAACAGAAAAAGGAAAAGAAGCCGCTTTTATTTTGACAACTTAATTATTCCACGTCTTTTTGTGTAAATCATCACAAAATAAAGACGCTTCTGCTAAAGGTTTATTCCGGACGGCTGCTAAAATGCAATTACAGCTGGTACAAAAAGAAGTACATTTACTGGGATAGTGTTCTGCTTTGTCCTTTAGAATACAATGGTTTATGAAGACAGAGCCTGGAAATGGGACCGCTTTATTTTCAGTGACCTTTCATCCTCTTTTTTATTTTACCTTTTGTCCCACTCAAATGTTTAGTGTTTGGTAATGTAACCCCAGACTATAATAATGCTGTTTGATGATTATCCTCAGCATCATAGCCTTGTGTGTTTTGTTTTGTCTGTCCAGGACTACAGCGTCCCGCACATCGACCTGTTTACGGACCCAGAGGGGCGGGGTCGGGTCACTGCGTACCATGACGACGCTCTGGAGACCGGCTCCTTCGGGATCCCCCCCAGCACCGCGTCCATTCAAGTGCACTCCGGAGTGTAAGCATGGAAACCATACATTTAAACTGGACTCTATCATCCAACTATTTTTCACGAAAAATGTCTAATTTTTACATGAAAGCATAAAATGACAGAAGACACATTTTCCCCTCATATTTATATCTGTAATCGACGGCAAAAGTTTCAGATTGTGTCCAGTGTTCAAGGGCAGGTCCAAATTGCAAAATGTATTTAGTTCACCAGAAGTTAAATGAATTGTTAATTCAGCTCATGACTTAAGTCCTAGATGCATCTTCAAGCTCAGAGCAGAACATTTCGGTGTTGTACAAAATATATATATACATATACATATACATATACATATACATATACATATACATATACATATACATATACATATACATATACATATATATACTGCTCAAAGGAAGTCTGAGAACAAACAGCTCTGATGTGCCCTGGTGGATTCCTGGGTTAAACCTCCCTCTCACATGCTGCTGAGCTTCTTGTCGTGTTGTGGCCTGTCAGAGGAGCAGCAGGTGAGACCTGCTCATTCAGAGCCGGACCCAGTGGGAAAGAGATCATTTCTTTTCGACAGGATAGAAAACTTTATTTATTCTTTTATTTGATAGGGACAATGCACATTATCAGCCGAATGGCTGTTCACCCGCTTTGTCGAGCTTTTCCACAACAAAGGCCAGTACCAAACCGGTCTGACCAGGTATACGCTTTGGGACCGACCTCTGGCTGTGGCCAAAGCGCTGACCCGTGTCTGATGTGATGTGAACAGACTCTGGCCTCTGATTGGCAACGAGAGGTTGGACAGCCCTCACTATTGACACAAAGGTCATAGGATTCAATATTTTACATCATACGGCTGTTCTAAAAGGGGATTTTGCAGATATTAGCGTTTAGCTGCGGTTTGCGCAGCTTTAGCTGATGTTAGCGTAACATTTGCATGTAGCTTACCTTCATAGTTGTATTTAGCGGTTTCTTTTCTGTTTTAAAACAGCTTGGCTCCTCTGAATGATTTCATAACCTCCACCAGAAGACAGTATTTGTCCACATTTGTTCTCATCGCAGCTCTAAAAGCGTTTAATGACGATCTGTACAGCGTGCTCCTCTGTGAGGGCGCAGCACACAACAAATGCGGGTGTGTGTGGTGGAAACAGAAGCGTGTGCGGGGTAGAGTTGATACGAGGTCGAGTCGCGCTATGTGGAACGACGGCTTAATACAATCACGAATAAGAAGCTAACATGCTAACGGGAAAAGCTAGCTTAAACAGTATTTACAGACAAGTTTCGGTGAATAAAATGATCTCCATTGTGTAATTGAATGTACAATATCCCTCTCTCCCTTTGTCTTTTCTGTCTGCGTAGTATTTACTCACGTAGTATTTACTCTCTTAAATGAATGAGTAAAAAACCGTAAAATGCAACGACAAGTGCAATGGCGCTTATGGCCTCTCGGGGCATGAGTTACTTAGTTCTGCTTTACGCCACACTTTCAGTTGAGTTTTAAACTATTCACCTTATTCCGCCCCGCCCTCTTTTGCCACTTTTTGTGTTGTCTCAGTACTTCCATTGTACAGACACTTCCGGTCGAGCGCAAAGCCCGTTCATTTAAATGGAGAACGAGGGAAAATATTCTCCGCTCAAATCTGATGTTTAGTAGATTGATTTGTGTAAAATGTCCAATGTTCATTTGCACCAACATGTCAACACTGCACCGTTTCTCTGCGCGGCCGAAAAACGGTGTTGTTTTCGTGTAGTAACTGATTTTATGTGGACTTCTCCAGTCCCATGTTAACAGATAGGAGAAAAGGGGCAGGCACAATTCATGGTGGCGCCCACGCGACCCTCCGGAATAAGGTGAATAGAAAATGTGGGACATTCCCTGAAAGTGAGGGGGAAACAGCTTTACAGACAGAGCATTTTGTCCGACCGCTGCTACACTCACCTGTAGAGGAGGCCCGTGTCCTGGCACCACTGTGAGTCTTTGGTCTGACATGGGACCATCAATGGTTTTGTATAGCTCAATATCACAACAGGGCTGCACCAAACATTAAGGCAATAAAACAGAACAGTTAATAAGACAATGCAAACCTACCTAACTGACCTGATCATACACAAGTTCGAAGAGGAACGTGTTGAGCCTAGTCTTAAATGTAGAGACTGTGTCTGCTTCTTTAACATAACTTATTCCATTAAATGTGTGTTGAAATGGTTGAGTGAAACATCGCAATATCCTGGAGGGTTTCAGTTTTTCTTACATTGCACAGTGCCATTTCTCTTTTTGCTTGCTTGGTCATGCATTATGCACAGAGCAGGAGAAGAGCATGTGCTGTTTGGAAATAGCTAAGACACACCTGTACTCACCCATGTGTGTGGGCTCATTAGTTTGTAGAGACCCTCGTGAGTGCTCAGCTCCTAAACGGCTGAAAATTGCCTCTAGTCGGTTTCATTGTTTCAGTAAAGTTGTAATAACAGCGGCTAAATGCTATCATCGGCAAAGTCAAGTGTCATGAAATATTAAATCTGGCATGAGCTGGCTGTTCAGAGACCAGCAGTCAGGGCTGAGGTCAGTCTTGAAATTTGTACCTGACCCAGTTTGACCCTGTTCGGGCCAGTGGAGACGCACTACACGTTTAGACCTGGCACTGGGCTGTGGAGGAATTTCCAGTGGAAAAATGGTATTACTGTCCAGGGTAAACTCAAACACATGCGCTAGTTCTTTCTTTCATTCACCCTCGCACATTTGTCCTACTTTTGTGCAGACCAGGTTGAGAGGAATGATTTTTTCTCTTCCTCTGTAAAAGGACTTGGTAAATGCAGCTCATGAAACTCCTGCTGAAAGATAACTACCTTATTTTGTTGCGTGGACGACAGTGAGAACATTTGACTGGAAGGAGCTGAGCACAGCAGCGGTCACGACGTGGATCTCATCACGTTTCTCAGCCGTGTGTTCATGTGACACGCCTGCACAAAAACAAGCCATTATATCAGATGATTTCATGATTATAATAATGGCAATTTGAATAGGGAACAAACAGGAATAGACCGGAGGGGCATGTCCCACTTTATCCTCATCAGCCCAATGTCTCGACCTCATTATGTGTCCAGTCGAACAAAGAAAAAAAGATTAACTTTGGAAGTTATGACAGTAGTTGTCTCACGGAGCTTCACAAAAACTCCTCCTTTGATCACCTTAAGCATGGCACTGTAGGACATGTGAATCTGTATGACTGAGTTCACGACTGCCATTTAATGTGTCATTTCTGTTTCTTGATATTAGTGCTGCAGATATGGCCCAAAAAAATTCACTTCAATTTCAGAAAAGCCCATTCACCATCCAAAAAATCAGATACAACCTAAATTGGATTTTCATGGTCGGCCTTGTCAGGAGAAAATAATCTGATCTTGAAAATAATAATTACAAAATGTTCACGATCCGTCTCTTTTTGCATGGGTTTGATTTCCCTGTGACGTCTGCTCTCACTGACTCCTCATGCCGTTCATTTGGGAATGATTAAAACTTCAGATGTTTTTCTGAAAACTCCTGACTCTGTGCATGTTGTTGCTGTTTTTCTGACTGAATTAGAGCTGTGGTCCTCTCAGATATCCTATATTATAATATCTGTCGTTGATGCTGGTTTTGAAGGGTTTGTAAAACATGGATGCGTGTTTTCTTTGTTTATTTGGGCAGGACGGTGCATTTTAATGAACATACATGGGTCTCATGCATGTAAACACGCCACACCACCTTTATTTAGAAAATGATTAAATGACTTTATAAAACAAAAGGTCCAAGGCAACATTTGTGCAAATGTGACCCTTGTACAGTCTCTCCAACAGCGAGCATCAACTCCATACTGTATTTCTTAATCCTTCGTAAATCTTTCCTCAACATTTTGATTTTTAACAAGTTCCCTCACGGTTGCAAGTCTCCTGATGAATAACAGAGGGCTGGAAAGGTCGCCATGCTGCTCATAATGAGGAGTGTGACTTGAATATGGATGTGCAGGGAGCTGTGGTGCTGTCATCTCTGCTTAGAGGGCCTCCGAGCACATCAGAGCCGGGCAAGTGCTTTCAAATGCAATACAGCAACCGCCTCCCGGGATGAGTCATGTGGTCACTGCTGGTTGGCCAGTTCATGCCATCAGCCGTACCGTGCAAACATGGAGTTTGCAAGTATGAAGAGTTTTAAATATGAGCCGTGCATACCATGAGTGACTTCAGCGAGACATTTGTAAAGTTTAAATGTGTTAATGTTTGATCAATGAAGGCCAGACACGGCAGGTCAAAGTAATGATTATTCATGCAGTGGTGAATGTTGAGATTTTCAGCTCGTTTTCTTCCTTAACATCTTAGCTTTCATGTCATAGTATAAAGTACGATGCTTATTTTATTTCCTCGCGCATCCATTCTCAAATATTGACATTTATTATATCCACGTGTCCTGAAAGGATGATGCTATAATCCAAATATGGCCATTTCCTTTCTGAGAGAACCCCGCGGGCAAAATACGGTAGAAATGTCCTTGTGCATGTGCAACAGTTACAAGACTTTCAGGGGCACTTTTCTCAAAATTAGGTTTTTGTTCCACTCATGCAACGACCTCACCACCTAAATCAGATTTTTTTTAAATCTAATCCCTAGCCTGATTTATTGAGGTTTGCACACACACAAAAAGACCAAATTGTATATTTTACAATTTTTTTCACGTCGATCCAAAATCCTCTCTGAAAAAGTAGTAACTTAGTAACAAATATATAAACAAAATAAAACCATAAATGTAAACCTGGTTCTATCCATATTAGATTTTGTTGTTGAAAATATTGGCTATTTCAGTTATTCTTAAAGAGACTCGATGCAAGTTGGTCATTTAATGCTCACTACCGCCACCTCAGGTCTAATGTGTAACTGCAGCTTCTATATTAAGCTTGTGCGCGACAGCACTTCGGACCCAAATTAACACCTTTTTGAGTGACCGTGCAGGATTTTAGAGGCAGTTGAGGTGAACAGGTCTGAGCTCATTCTACACATTTGGACATGGCTGGAACATGTCGCGGGAGGAAAACAGTTTTAACATTTTTCAACTCTGTCTAGTCCCTTTAAGCATACAATGTCTTATTTTTATATGAAAACTATAGCAGAAAAATATAGCAGTAATCTACAGCAGTTTCAGATTGATATCAATACATTTATTCTGTCCCTCTCCACCTGCAGTGTCTCGCCTTACAAGGGAAACAGTATCATTTGTTGAGAACATTTGTTTCCTGTGTGCATGCTCTTTCAGGTGGCTGGTGTTCAGCGACCCGGGGTTCCAGGGCATGCTGGCTGTGCTGGAGACAGGAGGATACCCCTTCCCCGAGACCTGGGGGTTCCCTTCGCCCTTTGTGGGGTCACTACGACCGCTCAAAATGGTGAGGTTAAACACACAGATTCAGACAAACGACCGGATGTTTGAGTGCATGGGCAGTCCCTCTCTGCAGGACTTTTCTATAATCACACACTTTACTGAAGCACGTCCTCTGAGTTCATGAACATAATACACAATCTGCGATGTAAGTGCCGTACATGTACAGTAAGTAAATAGTTTAGTTTGACCTTTATTACTGTGGGGGTGTGCTCTGCCCAGGGTCCACAGTCACTCAAGCTTAATGTGTTTTTGTTTTTTTCATTCTTCAATCAAACCTCAGAAGAGCTGCGACAGAGGCCTTCAAACAGCTGCCTATTTCAAAATAAATTGTTTTTTGTTTGTAGTCTTTTTATGCAGGAACTGCCAAGTTCTGTGGCACTAGTGCAGAACAATATGAGTAAACAAAAATATATCCTGCTCCAGCGGACTTGAATATTGCAATAACAATTATAGTGCTATAGTTGTGGCTTCTTACTGGGTTTGTACAGCAGCAAGTCTAATTGAATGCTTTTTAATGAAAAGCTGTATGAGTTTTGGATAAGGCTGGGTACTGTTAAACCATACCGGTATGGCATCAGGAAAAACTGTTTACGTACTACTCGTATCGCAAAAATGTAAATATTGAAAACAGGTACCAAATAAATAAAGAAATTAATACAGTTTTGATGCTGCTGGTCCAGAGACAGCACGAAGGGAAGTGACCTGGATTCTTTCCCCCAATTTTTTTTACACACTTTTTCCTTGTTTTTGCCCCATCTTTTTATTGCTAATATTTTTCCCTATTTTCCCCATTTTGTGTCTAAGGAAAAATATTTTTTTCTAAGAAACGTATATTCTATGCCAGTATGAATCCTATTGAATACCTTTTCATGGCTTAATTTTAACATAATTCATGAAATGATGCTTTCTAACTGCCCAAAACCCTGTCTTAGGTCCTGGATATTGTGTTGGGTATTATTGCAATAACAGACATTAGGCGATGCATTATGCACCTACAAATATTAAAAGGAAACTGTAGTGGAGATTTTCACAAACATTTGGCCCCCTTTACCCTTTGGTGAGAAGTTTGACCGCACTGTCATCCAGTTTCCTTCCAAACACTTTGAAAGGAAAGTCACGTAGCCCGTTTGAACTCACGACAGCCTTGTGTCTCCATTAGCAATGAAACAGTCAGACCTGTTTTGACCCGGAACAAATCTAATTGTGTTAGCGCAGAACATTAAAGCCTTGGTTACCGTTGGCAACAGTTCAGAGAAAACAACTTTATGATTCACCTCTGCGTGCGTCCAGTACTTTTAAATTCCACTGTGCCGAGCTGGAGCAGAATTTTTATACACAAGTTGCGTTTCAGGGAGCTCTTTCATAAAAGGTAAACATTAACTCTTATTTTATGTTCATTTGACTGGCAAAATAAAGACATCTGCCAGTGGAACACGTATTATTTCAAGGAAAATGAGCTTTATCATTTTATAAGTACAACAGATGATATTTATTGATTTACTTGGCAGATAATTACACACTGCTCGAACACTGACTCACACACCACATTCGAGGGTGAAGTGTCCAGCCGAAGGACACAACAACACCTCTAACCTGCGAGAGCCGGTATTTGAACCTTGCAGTCCACCATAGGGCTGACCAATCTATTGATGATGAAAATGGAATCGTGATCTGATCTCCATGACGATCTGCTGTTTGTTAACATGGTCATAGCGTGATTCAGTGGTTTTTAACTTTAACGCCGCGACGAGCTCAAATACTGACACTTTTCTCCACTCACTGCTTCTACTGTCTACGTCTGCGTTCAGAAAAAGTAACGTCTGCGTTCAGGAAAAGTAACGTCTGCGACCTGCGTTCAGGAAAAGTAACGTCTGCGTTCAGAAAAAGTAACGTCTGCGTTTAGAAAAAGTAACGTCTGCGTTCAGAAAAAGTAACGTCTGCGTTCAGGAAAAGTAACGTCCGCGTTCAGAAAAAGTAACGTCTGCGTTCAGGAAAAGTAACGTTTGCGTTCAGAAAAAGTTGCGTCTGCGTTCAGGAAAAGTTACGTCTGCGACCTGCGTTCAGGAAAAGTAATGTCTGCATTCAGAAAAAGTAACGTCTGCGTTTAGAAAAAGTAACGTCTGCATTCAGAAAAAGTAACGTCTGCGTTCAGGAAAAGTAACGTCTGCGTTTAGAAAAAGTAACATCTGCGTTCAGAAAAAGTAACGTCTGCGTTCAGGAAAAGTAACGTCTGCGTTCAGAAAAAGTAACGTCTGTGTTTAGAAAAATTAACGTCTGCGTTCAGAAAAAGTAACGTCTGCGTTCAGGAAAAGTTACGTCTGCGTTTAGAAAAAGTAACATCTGCGTTCAGAAAAAGTAATGTCTGCTTTTAGAAACACAAGATCGGGCCCCATGTGCCTGTGTGTGAGGAAAAGCTCTAAAAAGAAAAGACCGGTCTCACAGCCTGAATTGTGTCTCTGTTTTCCAGGGCGGCTTTAAAGTGGAGAACCCCAACGAGGTCAAGGTAAGAAGCTTTTGCATTCTTTGATTTATATATTAGCTTAGCAGTTCATCCTCACGGTCGGAGTGACGTCGAAGTGCCGCCTTTTCCTGAGCAACAGCAGCCGCTGTGTCTAAGGAAGGACAAACGGCAGGGCAAACTGGACATTCACTCATTGTCAAAATCATTGTTGCAATTGTCTTCAAATCATTTTCAATTTTTTCCATTTTCCATTTGAGTTAATTCATAAACAAATGCCTTCAGTGAGAATCTACAATGTAAATAGTCTTGAAATAAAAGATAAAGCAATACATAAAGAAAGAATTTCCACATTTTTAACCAATACTGTACATCCATGTGTGTGTCCATCACCTTACCCAGATGCTACCAGTGCCTTTACTTCAAGATTATTGTTTTTTTTGTGCATTCATAAAACAACATAGACACTGCACTTGCGACACACAATGGGTATATCCTGTCTCCATGGAGTCCCCTTATTTAACCCTGTGGTTTGGAGCTGTGGTTCTACTGATTTTCCCCCAGGATGACAAGCCGCGACCCAGCCCATGAATCACTGCAGTCGGAATGGTCACAAGAACCGAGCACTATATTTTAACAGAGGTGCTTTTTCAGCGGATAGATATGAATGCAAAAATGAAATGCGGCCGAATGGTTGGAGCTCTGTTCCAAATACTCATACTTCAGTGTTGTCTGATGTCACTGTTCCTGGACATGTTTTAAATGTGCACATTGAACCAAATCCTAAATTGAAATACTGCAAAAAACGTGCAATTGGTTGGTGGACATTACTTATGGATGCACCGATCCGGTTCTGGTGTCACATATCGAAGCTGATACTGAAGAAAAATAGAATATCACGTATCAGCCAGTGTTGTTTTTGGCAGCCCTTCCAGTTTTAGTTTTAGTCTTTTGGATGAAAATGCTTTTATTTTTAGCCACAAACAGATGACACCACAATAGGCACGTCTGCTGTCCTCGTCCTCTGACCGGCGCTTCAGTGCCGTCTGCACATTTGTGCATCAACATGCTTTCTGCGTTCACACATTTCCCTGTGATATCACTGTCAGACGCTTGGAGGCGCAGGGAGAGAGGACGTGCGCTGTTTGTAGCGGGCAGAAACAGAGCCACATCATGGACAACATGTAAGTCCACGTGAGCTGACGGCACTGTTCTGTCTCCCGCTCCGCGCACAACCTCTGTTTGACAGCGGTCTTTGTCCCATTTTCATCTTGTCTCAAACGTTTGGATCGCTGTACAAAATGCCGCAGCTAGCAACGGTAGGCTCATGCTAGTAGCATCATGCTAATGCTAGCGACAACTAATCAAGGCTGGGACAGAAACTATGATTGGATCATCTAAAGTAGCCTGATGAAAAAAAATCGGCCACTGCTGGAGCGACCAAGTGTTTGTTTCTTAGCTTATGAAATGCTGTTAAAGAATAACTATCGAACAAATGCACAATTTGTAATGATCAGGTCACTTCATGTAATGTAACCTAAAGCCTGTCATGTAGGCTAAAAGTCCACAAACAGTTGTGTAATCTTGTTTTCCCCCCATTAGGCCTACAGTTTATTAATAATTAATAAAGATATCCTTGATAATTGATCTGTAACATATTTGCTTTCAGAAAATATAAGACTTTATTGTTCTTACACTGGAGAAAAGAGGACCAGTCATCATTCACTTTTTCCACTCACAGCAGCCACTTTTAAGAAAGTCTCTTAGAATCAGTCAATATCGGCAGATACTCAAACCCCCAGTATCGGTGTCGTTGTCGGAAGCAAAAAAGCTGGATTGGTTCTTCTCTAATATTACTGTTATATACATTGTGAAAGGTCTGCATTAGGGTTCTTTGGTATGAGAAAAAAAGCAATATCTGATGTCTTGAATAATGTGATAATGATTGGGTTATTGTACTAAACCAGTGATTCTGCTTCTTTAGATACAAATATTGCGTAACCTAATATTGTCATAAGGATTATAGAGTGCACAGCTCTATTCTGCATAAGAGACGTTCACACAAAGTTTGCTGATCCGATGCCTTTTTCTGCCACATTGCACTGCCTCAGCCTCAACATTCCAGCAGCATATTTTCCTAAATGAGAACCAGAGCTGTCTGGGCTGCAAGATTAATTGCAATAGAATGAAAACATGAAATTAGCAAAACTGTAAAGGAGGGAAAATAGGAAACATTGTCCTCTGCACATAACGGAGTATACTGTGTCTTCATGAGGTCTTGTCACTGTACTCTGAAATGCATGTGATTCTTGGAATCATATTTCCATCTTCCTCTGGAACGTTGCTGCTCATGGACTTGTTTAAAACATTGCAAATAAAATTATATTTAGGCTTTGAGTGCGCTGTGGGGCTACTTTCAACATAATGTACTTCCTGTTTATCACAAACCTTGTAGATTAATTTGGGGTTTATACAGCAGCAGCTTTTTTCTGTAAATGTGCCAGTTTTAGCTATAAATCTAGTTTTCAACCGTAGATTGCCGTAGATTGTAATGTAATACACAAAAATGTGTTTCATGTTTCAGTTCTTACAGGGCATTAAAAAATGGACTAAATCAAGCCATTAAATGTAATTAAAAAGCATTACATTGTTTTCAAACTGGCATTAAATCAACATTTATTGGAAAATGATGACATTGCTCAACAATTTGTACTGTTTGAGTTCATCGAAATACCAAAATAATGGTCTAAAACATGTTGAAACTGACCACATTTCTTGCTTAAAAGTTTCCCGTTTTGTCCAATTTTCATTCCTCTGTTTGATGAAATGTTTGCGATCCTTAATAGATTGATTAAGTGCTGATTTAAACTGCGTTTTTGGCATTAAGATATAGTATTTGGCCATTAAAAATGGCATTATAAATTGTATAAACTGTGTCTTAAGATCTCTTCATCAAGAGCAAATTAGACACAATGGGAAACTTTTGAGGGTCCTATTTTATTACTGCAGCTGAATGAAAGCACCGATCCAGCTTTTTTGCAGCCGATACTGATTCTAAGAGATTTTTTAAAAAGTGGCTGCTGTGAGTGAAATAGTGAATTTCACACTTTGGGAGATGAATACAGTCTTATTTTGTGTAACAAATGAAATGTTAACATCAAGGGGGTTTGTATTTGTGAACTGTAATCACTGGGACTTTTCTCCACTAAGTATCCTTGGATACAAAACAATAAAAGATAAACAATGCACAACATAAAGGAATAGAATAACAAACACAGACCTTCAACACTGGCCAGTACTGTGGTGTTACTTTAGGTAACACAATCATAGTTTTTGTCCCAGCCTTGTGTAGTGGCCGCTAGTTAGCATTAGCATACCGCTGCTAGCTTGGTTTGCGTAGGTTCAAACTAACTCAGTGATTCTCCAGGTTCAGCGCTTCAAAATGAGGTGCATGTAACTCTTAGAGAAATTTTAGCTGTGTTTCCTTTTGTTCTGAACATGTTGGAGACAATCTGCAAACATCTGGCTAAGTATACAGAGTCAAGTGTCAGCACAAAACTCACATTTCTGAGATATTTCCATTAGAGCACTACGTCTATCCCCACCCCAGGGAATGCAGCAGAGGGGGAGAGCCTCTCCCCGCCCAAGTTGCCCACCCCTGGAGGAGGCAAATTGACATAACTATAATTTAAGTTTTAAAGATTAATAGATTTCCCTCTGTTTTTAAATATGTAGTGTTTTTAAATTGTGTTTTTAATTTCTTGGGTACATACAAATATTGTCAGCATAATCTCCACATAATGCCAATTGGATAAATATGTTGTCGGTTAATATTAATAATAGTAATAGTTGTGGAAAGTGTATGTCTATTTCTGCTTTTAGGCTACAGCAGCCGATTTGCTCGACTGTGTATTCTCCATCATTAAATATGTAGAGTGTCCTTGAAGCGTCTTGGACCCTTTGTAGTTTAGTCCATGGAAACACTGTGGGTACAATGATTAAGCTTTTGTAAAAAGTGAGAGCCGACTCAGCAGGTGTTTCTCCCATTCTCTCTGTTTGAAATGGTCCCCCTTGAACTTAATTGTTCATATAACCAGTGTGTCAATGTCTTCCTTTCCTTTTCAACATGTCTGTTTCCCCGCAGGCCGTGGTGTACGAGAAAGCAGGCTACGAAGGCCCCAGTCTGGACGTGGAAGCAGACGTGTTCAGCTTTGGAGAAGAGGAAGGAGACAATGCGGACTCCACCGAGCTCCAGTCAGTGGGATCTCTCAAGGTTCACGGAGGACTGTAAGTATAGACTTCTACTTCAAACTGTCAAACTTCCATCCATCCATTTTCTTCCGCTTTATCTGGGGCCGGGTCGCGGAGGCAGCAGCCTGAGCAGAGATGCCCAGACTTCCTGATTCATGCACACCTCTTCCATCTGTTCTGGGGGGATCCCGAGGCGACACCAGGCCAGCTCAGAGACATAGTCCCTCCAGCGTGTCCTGGGTCTTCCACGAGGCCTCCTCGCAATAGGACATGTCAGAGTACCTCCCGAGGGAGGCGACCAGGAGGAATTTGGAACACATGCCCTAGCCACCTCAGCTGGCTCCTTTCGACATGAAGGAGCAGCGACTCTACTCCGAGCTCTTCCCGGGTAACTGAGCTCCTCGCCCGATCTCGATGGGTGCGCCCAGCCACCCTGCGAAGGAAACTCATTTCAGCCGCTTGTATCAGCAATCTTGTCCTTTCGGTCATCACCCAAATCTCATGACCATAGGTGAGGGTGGGAACGTAGATCGATCGGTAAATCGAGAGCTTTGCCCCCGACTCAGCTCCCTCTTCACCACAACAGTCCCATACAGCGACTAGGAACACTTTTGGTCTGATGTGATGGATTCGGGGAACAGGCCAAAACATTTGCTGGAACACTCTCATTAAACCCTTTATATCAGATCCAATCTTTGCTGGATCCTTCTAAATATTTCCCAGATCCCTCCACACCCTGAAAAACTGAAAATTGGGGGAATGCGTTTCCCCAAATGGGGGATCAGAATAAGCACTGCCGAGGAGTCTGAGGAGTGTGGTCCCTCTGTAATTGGAGCACATCCTCCGATCCCTTCTTAAAGATAGGGACCACCACTGAGTGTCAGCCGAGAGAGTCCGACCTAAGTTAAGGGCTATTTACAGTTGCCCATATTGTTTGGCGATTAATCCATGAAAGGTGAATCGAGGAGCCGTGCATTATGCGGTTTTAATGCACGACTCGTAGTCAAGAATACCACGACGCGCGGCGGAGTGGTGTTACTCCGCGACGTGCATTATAACTGTCTAATGCACGGCTCCAAGTTGTTTAATCCGGTTATACCATGGTCCCACAAACGTAACATTTATAATAAATGTTTTTTTCATTTACTCAACTCACTAAATATGCCAGACTACTGGGACTATTTTATGTGGGCTATTAGCCGGTCTTACATTGTCTAAAGGCTCGTCTCAGAGTGAGTCATTCTCCGCTACGAGGATCTCCGTCAGGCTCAATGAAACAACATCAGCACAACAGGACTAACCAGCACTTTTCCGTGGAAGTAAACACTGATATGCGGCACTCCTGGGCAGGAGTTATTTCCCTTTTACGCTGTTTAACCTGAAGCTAGCTAGCTAGCTCAACGAGCTCAACTGTTTATGGAAACAGCTGTGGTGGAGTCGCTTACACCTGGGCCCCACGAACTGAAACTTTTTTGTTTGACTTTACTAATCCAGCCAAATATGCTTAAATGCTGGGATCATTTTTTTCATTTCTGAAAATTATGAATAGCCTAGTGCCATAACCGTTTTCAATAGAAATGGAAAGCTCATATTTTATTAACAGTAAGCTAACCTAGCTGCTTACTCTCCTACTTCCCATTTATCAAAAGCTTTGTTTTGGCCACAAATTTTGAAATTCACCACAAAATCCATCTCTCACGTTCCTGTCATTCACTAATTATTAGTTAGTTTATCAGATTCATGCGTGCATGTCATGCGTTGCTCTGGCGATGCCCACAGTGGAGTGATATCCCAGTGATTTAACTACTGGACTACGTGTGCGGTTATATGAAAATAATGCACGCTTGTTAGCACCCACCAGCCAATCAGAATCGAGTATTCACCCAGACCATGGTATAATGCATGTTAATGAACACATGGGTCTCATGCATTAACATGCCACAGCGGATTGTAGCCTTGGGCTAATTTGCATCTGTTGCCCCTCATTCGCACTCTCAAACACACTCTCATTCATCCTGGCCTATTGTACATGTTATTAGTGGTAGGGAAACCGGAGTGCCCGGCAGAAACCTACACAGACACGGGGAGGACATTCAAACTCCACACAGAAAGGCCCCGTCCAGGTGGGAATCGAACCCGGGACCTTCTAGCTGTGAAGCGTGACCCTAGTAAATAAAAACCTCACTGCGATCGCCAATATTGCTCTGACGTCTTTTTGACGGTCTGAGCAAAGGAGGGTTTTGTCCAAAGTGCACAACATAATAAAGAAGTTTTACAACCCATGGCACTACAGCTCCCTGGACGTGGATGAAAGAGAAAAATCGGTTGGAAGAGGAAAAAAAAAATGAGAAAAATCTATAAATTTTTCCATCCACAAGAAATCCGAGCTGTCCTGCAGGCTCTCGGTGCAACGGTTTTGTTGTCCGTCCACGTTACAAAACTTTCCAGGGGTGCCAACACTTTCGTCCATGACTGTGTTACATTGTGTTTTGTCGTGTTACGATTGTCCAGAGCCTCCGTGCGATTGTTCCTTCAGACTGAGGTGCTCTGTCTCAGCCTCAGAACCTGGCTTGGATTTTCACAAAAAACTACATGAGTTCATTAATCATAGAAACTACATGAGTTCTATCAAAACATTTCTGCAAACTGCCATGGCCCCTTGTACTGTATGTGTTCCCATGTTTGCATATAGGCTGTAGGAGGAAATAGGAACTAATTTGATTAAAAATACTACCCCATTGTTTCTGCATCAGTCTGTGGGAAACACAGGCCTGCTCCAACAATAATCTAAGTCTGCACACAATGGCACGGTTTCTCTTTTATCATCTGCTGAGTTTATCCGACTGAATACATGTTCCAAAAAGATATAAAGCTTTTAACTAACAATGAATGAGTACACAGTCTGCAAACCACATCACAGAGCCGTCTGTAGAGACAGGAGCATCTCTTCAATGACCTGCTAAAAGCAAAGATGAGGGTTTGTGCTTAAACTATTGTGGAGCTACTAAATAAAAACCTTTCTTAGGAAACTATTGTTATTGCAATATTAGAACCATAAACCATATAGCAAAAAGTAGCAGTAATAACATTACAATTGTAGAGAAACACTGATCAAGTGTGTAAAACCCTCTTGTGCTGGCTCTCCTCAGTTGTTGCCAGACAGCTTGGCTCCTTTACTTTCACAAATACCTCAGAGAAGCAACACGACATGTTCTGGGGCCCAAAGGAACACACCGAAATATTCCAATCCCGTCTTTACAACATCGTGGCATTAATTATGAGAAATTTGTATTGTAATGAGTATTTGAGTGACACGGTAAACTTCTTTTGGTTGGTTGACTGTGTCCTCTTGCTCCCACAGCTGGGTGGGATACAGCGAACCTGGCTTCGAGGGGCAGCAGTACATCCTGGAGGAGGGGGAGTACCCCGACTGTGCAGGCTGGGGAGGGGCTGAGATCCTGTCCATTCGACCCATCATGTCCGTAAGTACCACTGCAAAATACAGGGATTCTACTATTACTAGTGATTTATTTTTATTAGTGCAGTTGTGTTTCTACAACTTGACTGGAGTCCACTGGTGCTCAATTAAATGGATTGGACTTGATTTGGAAAGACAAACACCTGTCTAAGGTCCTACAGCTGACAGAGCATGTCAGAGCAGAAACTCAGGCCTGAAGTCAAAGGACTGTCTGTAGACTCTGAAAGAGGTGTGTATCGAGCAATGGGCTTATGGAGCTAACATTATACCACCCCCTGGTGGCCAGGGGCGACTCCAAAAGACACTTTGTGAACAGGATTCTTTACACATAGCACTGTTTAAAAGCCTCTTTGTCTGGTGATGATTTGTCAAATACAGTTTTGTAAGAAATCTCCAAAACAAAAATTAACAAATGATTTTTTCTCATTAGTATTTGATAGTGATTGGATTCAGAAACCTGACATATTATTTTGATGTCTGAGTCCTTCCTATTGGCCGACGCTCATGCTTTTGAATATTGTCCCCACTTTTGGACGCCTTTCAGAGGAAATAATTGTCCATTAGAAACAGTTTTTTGTGTCATGCGGATTCTACCACGAATGACTGAGATATTAACCAAAAACTAAGACATAAAAATCTGCAATTCGCCAGTTACCACAGCTACCATAGTTACCGTTATCGAATTTTCAGCTGCCCTCCACCTCAATTTTAAGCTAGGCTCTTTAGAATGTTGTGATGTCACGTGAATGCAACCTATTGCTTAAACATACACAATCACAGTGGGAACATGTCAGAATGTAAACCAATATGGTGTAACATAACGAAAATATCCAAATCAGTAAGACTGCGGATGATACATTTTAAAGCATTGCATAGAGCGTACATAAAACCAGCTAAACTCAGAATAATAGATCCACTGGTTTCTGATCTATGCTGGGGAGGTTGCGGACAAAGGACAATCCACATGGTATTGCCCTGAGATCAAGAGTTTTTGGACCCAGATAGCTAGTGCGATATCAGAGTTATTGAATATCAACCTGCCCCTTTGCCCAGCTACCTGTTTATGACTTTCATTGCAGCAAAAACAATAGTGATGATTAATTGGAAAAAAAACAAAAGTTATCTGTTTTACAATAGATAAATGGTTACAAGTAGGACGTTTGTGATTGGCAAAAATGAGTTCTTTTATGGCTTATTACTCTGAGCTACAGTATATGATCCATCTGTGAAGGCAGCCCACAGGTCCTTGGATCAGTAAAAACTCAGCTGCACTGATGCCTAATTCTATGACTTTGTACCAAATCATTTAGGATATATTTATAGGCCGAAAATGTCTCTTCATTTGATTGTACATTATAGTTTCATTTTAATACAGTAAGCAATGAATTAGTCAGTTAATAATGACTATCCTGAGAAGTACTCTCATTAGAAATCTTTAGATTTCCTGGTCTAAAAGTATTTTTCAAGCTGAAAAGGGGAAGTATTTACAGTACTAGTAGCAGTAATGTCTACATTTTACTGCTTCATGTTGGTTGATCCCGATCTACTACCCATTTTGGGCCTTGTCCACATGTAGCAGGGTATTTATAAATTAATCTACACTGTATATATTAGGGCTGGGTTAAATTAATCGATTTGAATCAATTTTCCTTTTAATAGGCCGCTAAAACCCTAAAACTGATTGGAACTAAATGAGATTGAGACTTACTTCTACATGCGGCGTCCACCACATTCCACTCTTCATGTTGAGTGCTCCCTCGTCCCTCTAGCTCTCCAGTGAGCAAAGTTACAGCACGGCAAAAAACAAGTAAAAAATAGCTCTCCATGGATTGCAGCATTAGGTCTTCTGAGAATGTTTTCCTTAAAGGAATAGGCCACCGTTTTTACATACTGAGATATGTTCTTACCTTAGCTTTGACGAGTTCTTTAGGACCTGTCTGATCTTCACCCGTGCCTTCAGTCACGTAAACACAGCGCAGACGGCATTAGCATTTAGCCTCTCCCCCTCTCCACTATAGCTCCAAAACTGGTCAAGATAGAAGCTACCAAGCTCTTCCACGTTTTCCCTATTTAAATATGGTTACGTGAAGTGTTACACTACAAAGTATAATTACACAAAATTAAACAATGTGGATTTTCTAAGCGGATAAAAGGGGGGACTATTATAAAACAATATGTTTTATAATGTAATCTGCTTTGTAATCTGTAATAACACGATGGAATAATGTGTACTAGTACTTTGGAGGTAACAATTATTAAAAAATAATAAAACACAAGATCTTAGGGTTAGAGTTTGCAGTTAGGGTCATATGATACCAGGAGTAATTTGGCATCCGCACAGTAAAGTGAAGATTACTGCGCAGTAAAGTGCGCAGTAATTGGTTCTAAAATTGGTTCTGCGTGATATCCTGAACTGATTCAGAAAAATCAATTGTGAATTGTGAATTGGGCCCTTGTGAAGAGAATCGAATCGATTTGTGAAATCCAAATATTTATGCGTTATAAAGTGCATTCATTGAGCACATTAATTATTTTTGCAGCTGTATGAACTATAACTGCACTGTTATAGCTTTACATACCTGCATAACAATTGTGAGACAATATATATCCTGACAAACCAAATGCATTATGCGTTATCTTCCATCAGCTAAAGGCAGCGTGTGAGCAACTTTCTTGACCACAGTGATTACATGACAGTAAACTGTCCTAATAACTCCAACAACGGCCGCAGTGAGGATCGTCCTAGACAGAACTTAAAAGCGTCCCCCTCATTTTGAAAGTCCATAAACCACCACCGCACTTGATCTGAGCCTGTCTGCACTAGGGCTGCAACTATCGATTATTTTAGTAATCGATTAATCTATCGATTATTTACATCGATTAATCGATTAATCGGATAATAAAAAACAGTTTTAAACAAAGGATTTTTCTGCTAGAAATAGGATTTATTTATTCTTAATTTCTTATCAGTTTGTCCAAAAAGCAGCAACATTTGACTCTCATAAAGAGACACCGGTCCTTATGTCCATGATGAGGAGAGAGAGCAGCTTCAGAGTGTCTTTTTAATGAGTACTTTTATTCTTATTCAGGTGAAGTAGGTCCTGACTGGAGACAGAATCTTGAAATGTTCTGCTGAAGCTCAGGTGATTGATTTCTTTGCCGGGATCTCAACCAGAGGAGTTTCCTAAAAGAGGAGAAGCATTTTAATTATTTTTGTCATAGTATTGCTATAACAGGGATCAACGTGTCAATTTGCAAAACTTTAAAGTACGGATGAGACAGTGTGACTGTGCTGGAGTTTTATTCTGCTTTTAAAATAGTGTGACCACCTCAAATAGTTTAAACAGACCAGTGGGACAATTTGGCAGAACTTTGAAGGACAGAGAAATTTTATTTTTTATTTTTTTATAGATCAGGCATTTTAATCCCACTAAAAAACACCTTTTTATTATTGCAACTTATATAACACTGAGCAACAGATATATTACAAAGCAATTGGATGTAAAAAATAATGATCATCAAAAAAATCATGAGTTAGGCTTCAATAAAAAAGTGGAACATGTGAAGCAGGAGGAACAGAGAACGACATGGCTCTGCAGGACAGTCAAAAGAGGGACAGGTGGTCACGCTATGTAGATCTGTGGATTTATTTATCTTAATTTAAATCGTAGCTACAGCGTAAAGATATTTAGCGCAAAAAACTTTGCAGCAACGGACAAGTAGATAGAGTAGGATGTAAAGGTCTGTGTTTGGTGAGGGGGGGGAAGAGATAAGTTCGCCGTCATACCTTATGTCACACTTTGAAGTAACAGTGGATGAAAGTGTAGATGGTCCTGATGGTAAATCATCACTGATGCAGCTGTTAGCATTGTTGTGGCGGTAGCGGAGCGGGGGGAGCCGTGTCCTTTCGCCTCGTTCGCCTCCGTCCCGTCTTCGCCTCTCGTTGCGGAGTTTCTTCTTGTTTGAGACGTGTTTTGATGATTACAACAGCCTGGTTCTCTGCTCCGCTACCTGGCTCTGCCCGGCTACGAGGCTTAGCACAGCGAGCTCCGCTTTGGTGTTTACAACCATAGAGCTGTGCTCTTCAAAAGCGGCCGTGCGGAAACAAGCGCCACTTACGGTTCCGGGCGCGTAGGCGGCCCCGTTTCATGCGGTTTTAATGAGAAATATTAATAAAGCGAATAATCGAAGCGGGAAAATAATGTTCGAAGCATTTTACTAATCGAGTTAATTGATTTTATCGATTAATCGTTGCAGCCCTAGTCTGCACTTAAACTGCCTTCATTAAAGCGCCAGCACTTTGTTAGTTCGTGCCATTGTCTAAACATTGGCTTGTATCTTGTTTTCACCTTTTTAATTCCCCATGCTCTGCTCCATGCAACATATACAGTGTCAAAAAGAGCCGTCCTTACTCATAAAGTGTCTTTCTGCACATAGATATGATTTAAAATGATAAAATATCAACTATCACTGCGGGGTTCTCTGTGAAGGTCTGAGACAGAGTCCTCTGCAGATGTGCTCAGGCTTTGTGTGTTCAGTTAAGTGTTGAGAGAGGCATTGGACTGTTTATTATGCTCTCACGGGACACAGCTGTCAGTCATACTTACAACAGTGTTTATATATTCATCCAAGAGCACAGGGCTTTGGGCAAAAGGCCAGAGAGGATTTCTTGTACTGTTTATGATGCAGATAGAATAGATGCTCCATTTTCAGTTATGTTTAGAGCCTGGCCACAATTTTGATGTAGCTACGCTTCATTGTACACTACTTTAGTACACTGTACCTAACAACATGTTCTATAATGTAATCTGCTTTGTAATCTGTAATAACACGATGGAATAATGTGTACTAGTACTTTGGAGGTAACAATTATTAAAAAATAATAAAACACAAGACCTTAGGGTTAGAGTTTGCAGTTAGGGTCATATGACTTATTACATTATGCACCTTCAAACTGGTCCAGTGATGATTTATGGACTTTACAAATGTGTTGTATCTATGACAAAGGGAACAGGGTTTCTCAAAGCTGTGTGAACAAAGTGCTCCAGGTGAGTTTTACACACCATTAACACAAAAAGAACATATATGAATGTATGTTTTGACATTGTCTTTCAGGACTTCATGTCTCCTCACATGAAGATGTTCAGTGACAAAGACTTTGGGAAGCTCGGCGTGAATATCGACCTGACGGTTCCCGTGATCAACCTGGATGAAACGGGCTACGGACTTAAAACCCAGTCCATGGACGTGCTCAGCGGAGTGTGAGTACTGCAGTACTGTGCTCTTGGCATTGAGGTGGTGGGCAGAATTCTGTGGCGGTAACTATGGTAATGGTTGATGGACTTATACCTCAACATACATGAATAAAACACAGGTATAAAGTCTTCTCTCGTCATAAAACTAAAGCCTAGATCACAACCGGTCGTACGGGCTCCTACGGCCGGTCTACATGCAAGAAACGCAAGAAGCGCACGGAAAGCGTGCGTGTGACATCATTTTGAACCGTAGCCTGGCCGCTGACCCGCCATGAACGTTCTTTGTCATGTCAAACAAACTCTACTCTCGTCTGTACAGCCAGCGTATGTCTTCTGTAGTTTCTGTGGACTTGGTGCATGTGTGGAGCACCATCAGTGCGGCCAGTGCACATTCAGATATCGCGTGCGTCCTCCATACATGTGCCGTGAGTCACTTGTGAATTGCTTGTTCGGCGAGAGTGCATCAGTCGCACGGAAAGTCCGATAAATAAAGCTTCAGAGGTTGAAAAAATTGGGAGGCTGGAGAGCTACTCGGATGTAAAAAGTTGTATAAGTTTAGTCTTTTGGGTGCTCTTCAGTGCAGGGATCCGTTTCAGCAAAAAATCAAACAAGCTGAGGCACTCCAAAAGTAGAAATATTAAAAAGCCTTTAAAAGGCCTAGAGCCGAAACGTGTTGGCAATTTTACCTAATCTAGCCATGTTTCAATAAAAGCTGGGTAAAAGCAAAGGTGCCTGTGGCCTTTTGTTTTTTGCAATATGCCGAGGAGAAGAGGGAAGGAGGAGAGAACACGTGTCAGAGGAGAGTGAAAGCTTTATGTGTGGTGCAATCAAAGTGTTTGTATCCATGTGTATGACCTGTCGTCACCGTGGCTTCTTCTCTCCAACTCCAGGAAACATGTGTCATACTGTCCAAACATGCGCCTATATATATATACATATATACAGTATTATATCTGCGACAAATATACGCCTTTGGTGCACACACTTCATGCGAAGCCCCCCCTGAGCCCACAGTCAGAACGTTTAATGCAGGTTAGTTTTACAACTGGCCTTAAAATGCATATGACAGATTTAGCTAAAAAAAAAAAATCTTTAGTTTGACCATTTTTGTGATGTTAATAGTTTCACTTCCTTATTGGACACCGACAGGAAGTGACATAGAAGCAAACAATTTGAAACTGTTACCGTGCCGACGATGTTATTTCAATGGGAAATTAGTCAAACTACTATGAAACTTTTCCTACGTCACTTCCTGTCAGTAGCTTAAAAAATGTTCTTGTCCAACATTCCTTAATTAAATTGCTGCTTCCTGAAATGACATAATAATCATTTACTTACAACATAATTGTTTTTTATCATAAAAACGAATTATCATAAAATGATAATGAAGTCATATGGATAAAATTTGACTTATTTTATCCACCTAAATAAGTCATATTTGCAAAAGCATTAAACCCTGTCATATACACTTTTAATAGTGAAAACGCAGCTGGTTTGAGTGGTTGCTATGGTTGGAGTTGAATGAGCCCCAGGTATGTATATGGTCACTGTTCCTTTAAGATCCAGGAGAGCATAGTGTAGCAAACACTTGAGCGCTTTTTAACCGCAGCCACACCTGGGCTTACAGGCCCAGACTGGAGTCCGGAATATCTGTTCTGACACTCCCAAATTCCCATCACCGTTTACTATACCAACACACTTTTCACAATGAAGCTGTAGCAGTGACAGTAGTAGGAGCAGCAATAATTCTAAACATACCTTTGTGCACCTCACCATCTATATTTCACCTTTTACGATTTGAAATTACATGTTTAAACTGAGTCAAAAATAAGCTTTCACTTTTAGTTAATGGCATGCCAGCCCTGATGCGCTTTTAGGGCTGGACAGGTTCTCTGATGATTTACCATCTTTGGACACGTGGAGGATGGTTCCAAGGAGTAGAGATTACTCAAAACTGCATGACTACTCCCGGTCGAGGGAACATTTTAATTTGGTTTAAAGCTCATAATCAAACTGAACAAGTAATAAACTGATGGGTGTAGGTATTTTTTCTGCTCAAAACGTGTTTTCCTTATAGTCATGAAACTTGAAGATTTGATGAAAAGGTTTTAAAATTCGGCACAAAGCATTGTACAAGTCATTGAGTATCCTGAAGTTGATCTCATTGTATTAGACCTTGACAACTGTTGAAAATACTTTGTAAAGCCTGCGCTCCAATCTGCTCCACAGCTGCGAAACCGCCTCACCTGGGCTGGCTTATTATTTGCATAGCAGTGCTTTTTTTTTTTTTTTTTTCTCTGGAAAGACTTACGAAACTGTTGGATAAGCAACCTCTGTCTGACAGTGTGAGCACAAAGCTAAAACATCAAAAGAATGTGCACTGCCAGGGCTGGATGGTTAATCAACCTGTGATCCAAACGGCAATTTGAATGCTCTGGAAAGGCTGCGTTTACTAATGGCACGTCCTCGCCCAAACAACTCACAATTTCCCACAACTAGTGAGCATCGTTGGTCACTACAGGGGCCAGTATAGACCACGATGCCCCCCCCCCCCCTGGACAGAGAGAGATCCAGAGATGCTCACATAGTTCTTTATTTGGCTACATTATTGACCATGATGCATTGGGAGAGTTGGAGAGGAGCAGGTGACAGCAACAGGTCTTGGACTAAATGTCAGAAATATTATTTTAAACCACTTCAATATATCAGTTCAGTCAATGGTGGCGAGCTTCTATAAGTGTGTTTACGCGCACTGGAGCATCCCTATTGGCTCTACTCCCCTTAGGACAGTTTTCAGCGTGTGGCGTTTATTTGTAGCTAACTGAAAAATCAGGAGACTCAAACTCCCAGTTTACATGATCAAACAAAGGATCCCGGCTTCTCGTATTGAGGCACAGGAGCATTTAAAGTATGAGCATAACACAGTGAAAATATTAAAAGCATAATATGCCTTACCACTGTGTTCTTTTGAATGTCCACTTTGGGCTAAGTCTTTTGCTCGTCCATTACATCCTGAGCTCTGGCAGACAACAGAGGCGGATAATAGTGGGTCATTCATTACCTTTACCAGGAGCAGAGGACTGGGGGGCAGGAGGGAGAGAGTGGAGCTGATGGAGGAGCTGTGCTGAGTGTCTGGAGGAAACCAACGTTTGCAGACAGTTTGTCATACATAGTAGTGAATATTTTAGATGTAAAGAAGCTTCTTTCCATCCAAAATATTCACTACTTTTAGTTCTTTCATGATTAAAGTGATAGTCTGTAAGATTGCAAGGTCTAGGAGAAAGTGAGAGTTAGACTTTAAAGTAAACAATCAAGTCCCCTCCTGATTGGACCAGAAAGCCACTTTGCAAAATGAGGAGAGCATGAACAAACTTTCAAAAGTAAACGATCAAGCTCCCTCCCCCTCTCTCCTGATTGGACCTGACAGGCTGGTCACGGGAAAAGCTTGTCTCATTGGTTAAAGTGACATTCTGATTAGTTGCTAGAGCAGAGAGTGTACACTAGTACACTTGATGTTCTTCAAGTGTACGAGTGTACACTCTGCTCTGACACATACAGTATTGTTGAAGTGTTGAAGACTTTCAGCAGCTTGGCCTCGGACCAAAGTGCCGCTATTGTGGAGGTGTTTGAATGAATTGCCATTGAAGGGCAGCGCTTCTAACTACCCGCATGGGAAATAATAAGATTTACACTTTATTTTGTCGTATCTGAAGAGACAAGGAGGTCAATGAACATTACAACAGAAGCCATCTAAAGACCTTTTAGCCATTTACACCAGGGTAGATGCGGGGGCCGAAATCGTTCAAAATAATAATAAGCACTAGCTGGACCTCTAGAATAAAAAATAAATAAAATTAAATAAAAAAGCTTGTGTCTGATGGTAGTATGTTCTAATGTGTGTGAGCATATAGTGTGTACCCTTTTTAATTGATACATTCCTAAGGTAGTAAAGGTAAGGTAGTTTTAGTTTAGAGTAGGTTAGGTTAGTTAGGTTAGGTAGGAAATAGGTACCAAAAGTAATGTTTCCTAGGTTACTAATGTATTAATGTATTAATGTATGTTTGTGTTTTTTAATGTTGTGTCTTATCTTTGGCCCCATATATAAGCTAACTGTTGCTTCAAGGGTGTCCCATTTATGAATATGCATTATTCCTTGAACAAATTTGTAAATGTTTTTACTGTATATTCTTACTGAACTGAACTGAAAATGTTTTTTTACTGCATCAGTATAACATTTTATTTTATCCTTGTGTTAGTTGCATAGGCTAAAAATGTTTTGCCAAAATATGCTTTAAAATAATGTTTAATTTGTAAATGGATGTATTTACAGTCATTTTGGCAGTATGGTACAGTTTGGGTCAGTAGCCACTTGCTGTTACTGTGGTAACGCTCACCACGTGCAGCTGTTCCACATCAGCACCTGGACCCAAAGCTCAGCGAAGGAAATATATTTCTGCAAAAGCTCCTTGATAAGAGTCTGTAAATTAGGAGCGTGTTCGAAACAGATCCATAATACACTTGCGTGAGTCGGACAAGCAGTGCGGGATGTTAGCGACTGAAGGGAGGAATGCAGTCACATGTCTTGATAACTGTCAGGTACAGTGAGAACTCTATCGTTAGCCATCCACCCATCCACCCATCCATCCATGGATGGATATCCATCTTCTTCCACTTTTGCGTTTCCGGGTCGTGGGGGCAGCTGCTGGAGTTGCCCAAATCACATTGCACCAGCCCCTTTGGCTCCTGGTGGTGGGTTCACAGAAGGACGGCGTCACGATTAGTCTCTCATAAGGGGCTTCTGAACCGCTCTTTGTCTGACCCGTCACCTAGGACCTGTTTGCCATGGGAGACCCTACCAGGGGCACGAAGCCCCCGACAACAGAGCTCCCAGGATCATTCGGGTGCTCAAACCCCTCCACCACGTTAAGGTGGCGGTTCCAGGAGGGGTCTTTCGTTAGCCACATAGCATAATTGTCTAACTGATTTTCATTTTGTTTTTGGAAAACATTTAAAAAGACGTTTTAAAGGAAACACATTGTTTTTCTTTTATTGCCATTTTAACAATACAAAATGACTTAAGCAATTACACTGTGGCTAGTGATATGTTTACATACTCTTCATAAAGACACATTTGCATTTTTTGTCACTGTCAGACATGAAACCACTTTTACCAACTTTTATTTTTCTTAGGTCAATTAGATTTATTGTAATTTTAATTTTATTTTCTAAATTCCAGAAGAATGAGAGATATAATTTTCTACACAATTTTTTATTACTTTTCACTAAACAAAAAGTTTACATACATTTCATTAATATTTGGTAGCATTGCCTTTAAACTGTATATTTCGGGTCAAACGTTTTGGATTTCCTTCCACAAACTTCTCACAATAGTTGGATGAGTTTTGGTCCATTCGTCCAAACAGAACTGAACATTTGTACATGCACATGTACACACATGCCTTTTCAGCTCTGCCCAGACATTTTTGTGATGACCACTTCAAAACATTGACTTTGTTATCCTTAAAGGGACTAGATGCAAGTTAGCCATTTTATACTCGCTACTGCCACCTCAGGTCTTATACGTAACTGCAGCTTCTATATTAAGCTTGTGCATGACGGTACTTCAGACCCGAATGAACACCTTTTTGAGTGACAGTGCAGGATTTTAGAGGCACTTGTGGTGAACAGGTCTGAGCTCATTCTACACATTAGGACATTGTTGGAACATGTAGGGGGAGGAAAATACTTAATTTTAACATTTTTGACTCTGTATAGTCCCTTTAAGCCACTTTGTGACCAGTTTGTCAGTTTGCTTTGGGAATTGTCCATTTGGACCCATCTGCGCCCAGGCTTTCACTTCCTGGTGATGTCTTGAGATGTTGCTCCAATATTTCCACAGTGTTCTTTCTTCATGATGTCATCTATTTTGTGAAGTGCACCAGTCCCTCCCACAGCAAAACAACCCCACAGCATGATGCTGCCACCCCTGTATTTCATAGCTGGGATGGTGTTCTCAGGCTTTTTCCTCCAAACGTGACCATGGTCATTATGGCCAAAAAATTATTTCTTTCCATCAGACCAACACGCAGAATGTTTTGGTGCCTTTTAGTCCTGGTTCTGTCTAGGACACCTGAAGTCTCTACTGACCTGGTTTACCCTGGTTAAGTGTTCTGAGACTGACTGGATCAATGCCCGCACTTTATAAATGACTTCATTCAACCAATTTGACTAAATATGCTTAAAACAAATACCTCAAGCTTATACGAACTTGACTGTTTTCACTAGCAGCTAATTTCGTCCTGGTCATCATTTCGAGTATCATCATTAGAGCTACCCTGGTTTAAACTCGGTTGTTCTTGTGTTGCCTTGCAGCTGGGTGGTGTTCGAGGAGGGGGGGTTCTGTGGGGAGAGCTACGTCGTGGAGAAGGGACAGTACGGGAGCCCGGAGGACTGGGGCGCGACCAGGCCCTCCATCGCCTCTGCCATGCCTGTGCTGCTGGTAAATATATCCCTGTTCTGAAATGCACCACAGTAGACATGAACCATTTGGGTAAATATCTCTAGATTTAGTTGATAGTTCATTTTAATTACCATAAAATCTTAGTTTATGTTAATGTAGTTAATCTCAAAATGAAATCAAACCCTCCCTTAACAATGTCTATTTTGTCGTTGAAATCATGAACTGAACTTACTGACATGAATGTTCACTTTAAATTCACACTTTTCAGATTTGAAATTGTGGCTTCATGTGGATAACATGCAGTATAGGTTCAGATTTTTTTTTTTTTTACCCAAGGGAATTTTCTTATGTAGTTAATAAAACATTTTAAAATCTGAATATAACATTTTAAATTCAAGCTAGACTTTAGAGAGAACAAATCCTTCTGAAGAAAAATCACATAATAATCTGAAGCTGGCCTACATGTTTTTGTGTGTTTGTATTGGCAATCCAAAGCAGAAGTACTTTTCATTTTCATGCGAAGAGAGGGAAATATTTGTCATGAGACTGAATCATCCGAGTGTGAGTCATGGGCATGTGCTGTGGTTAGAGCCGCTAACTGATGACATTCTTTAGACCCACGTCCTTTCACAGCAGAGCAACCTTGAGTAAAACTCCTTTATAAACTGTCAGTGTTTTAAAATGTGTGGATTATAAAAACTATTATGTGTGACTCAGCTTTGGTGTTTTATGTTTGAGGGAATTTTTTTTTGCTGTGACAGTCAGGATTGAGAAACTGGGCTGGTTTAGAGCTCCCTCTGCTGGCACCAGTGGGAATGACATTTAATAAACAATCACTCAATCTGAGCTAAAGCCATGCTAACAAACGATGCAGAGCAGTTTAATAAGGTTTCAGTGAAATGATGTTTGGATCAGAGGAGAGTTCTGTGTTCTACAGATTACACAACAGAATCCAAACTAAACAGGATTACTCAGACCTATGTGAATTCACTTTTCATTCATTTTTAGGAACATGCATTTGTACCTCAAATTCTGATGCCTTGTACCTTTTAGTGCTGCCAACATGAACATTTCCAATTAAGCTTTATTAGTTCATTTTACACATACAGTACATACAGTGGGATTTAAACAGTGCCTCAGACTCAGCATCTGTTTAAGTGTACAAACTTTAGTCTCTCTTTGTATTTTTTGTATGGATTGCTCTTATTTGTCTTGGTCAGAATGGTAACAGGACTGACAGTAACAGGGCTGACAGTAACAGGACTGACAAAACCCACTGAAAACTTGTAGATATTGATTAAAAAAGTGTGAACAGGGACTTATTTGGATTTACACAATAGATATCAGTGCCATAATTGTCCCCTGTCTCCAAATGTCCACAAACAGATCACGAGAGCGTGTCACTGATTTATTTAGATCGTGGGAATGTTCTTCTGAATGCAACAACTTCTTGATGATGATGATGTCATTGGACTGTACTATTAATAAGTCGGGAGTTTATGTTAGGGACTTCACTTAGGGACACACGTAAAACTTTTTAAAACGTCTTCATGGACAATGTGATTCAGTATTTTTTGTTGTTGTTGTTCTAGCTACAATTTACACATATTTGACCAGAATACCTAAACCACATTTTTATTAAAAGTTGATTTTAAAGGTGCATGATGGAACTTTTATTTTTTTTATTTTTTTCATCACAGTGGCTTCTACGCTCCAGGGTCAATCGTTTTGTAGGTTTTCTGGTGAGAGGCTCCATCAGCGGTGAAAGCCTACCAGAAACTCTAAAAACAATAGCTCCTGGAGGATCATTGAGGTCAGTGTAAAGTAAAAGTAAAGTTAGTAAAGATGCCATGCTAACCACTGGGTCACTAAAAGGTCAGATATGCGCAGATAAAAAGTTTTCACATGAGAAGTTTCATAGTGCACCTTTAAATCCTTTACTAAAAATTGTTGAAATTGTTTCAAAATAATGTCATGCAAGCGTTGTCTTTCAACAGTTGCTTGTGATTTTCCATTTTGTGGCTATTTCCTCGGGACACAGAAAGTCACTGATTTGGCAGAACGACCGGTAAAGTAGAGACAAATTATGACACGACCGTGGTGTTTTTGATTCCTCTCTCGTGCCTCCATTTTTTCCTTGGCAGCATCTAGGCCTCTTTGTCGAAAGTGTGGTTAGAGGCTTTAAGATGGAGATGTTCAACTATGGACCTCAGCTACTCTCCCCGCGATGCTGGTATCACAATCAGTCAAATCGATGAACCCTCATTTTTTACCCTATTTGCCTAAAAAATCGCTTAATGTTTAAAAATGTGAAAATACCTCACCCAAAAATGAATATCACAAAACTTTTGGAGACGTGTTTTGTTGGTTTCTTGACACTGGAGACAAACTCGATAATGTAAATGCGAAAATGTAAAACCGAAGGTCATACAAAATGTGGTGCTTGCATCAGAAAGTTAACGATTTAGCAGAAAACTGCTCCGCCTTTGCACACACTCAACTGAGGGAACAACAGTGTCAGCAGGACAAAAGAACAAATCCGTGTTCTTTCTGCTGCTAATTACCCGTGTTCCAGTCCTCACACATTCAGTTCATTATCTTTTTATTTTCATAATTTTTTTCATTCGCAGGAGAATTTCGAGAACACGGCCAAGTTCAAGGTACGCTTCTATTAACTTGTTTCTCTTAAAAGTGTTTGGGCCAAATGGAGAATGCACAGTGTGTCCTTGGTGCAGTAGGTTGTGGTGTGGTTTTCAGATGTTTTTTTTAATGCTGTGATGTCTTCTGGGGGTTAGGTGCAGCTTTTCTCCGAGGCGGATTTCCAAGGCTCTGCTCTGATCTTGGAGGACAGTGAAGGTTCTCTGCCCGATGGTTTTTCTGTGGCGTCCTGCAAGGTCCTGAACGGGAGGTGGGTAAATGTACATTGCAGTAAATGATGTATTTTGAATAGCTGGTACTAGTATTTGGTAGAAAAAACTAAACCACCTGTAAAACGAAAAAGGTCTACTGCAGAACTTAACAAGAAAAATGCTACAGAGGAGAAATGCTCCTACAGCGGTGCGAACAGAGGATGAGCGGGCACCTGTCTTTGGAGCAGCTGTCCTTCAAGTCCAGACGTTCTAAAAAAAAGTCTAGAGGAACACTCTGCGGGGAAGTGCTCACGTGTGTGTAGCTCCCCATATTGACTTCTACCCACGCACAGAAAGTCTCTTCTTCACATTCCGCTCTTCGTCACATTCCCACAAATACATATGGAGTCAACGGGGAAAGGAAGAGATCAATAAACTTGTAAGCTGTTCTTTGCCTTGAAGTTGCTGCTTTTTTAAACTATGAATGCAGAGAAATTCGCTGTCCATCGCCGCTGTGGCCCACGAGGAGTGCTTCCTCAGTGAGAGCGAATCCTCGGCGCAGACTTCAGACGCACGAGGCACGTGGTCCTTGCTTCTGTTTAGTAACGATACACTGCCATGTCCTCCGTTTTGACAGAGGCAGAGCCGTGCGCTCATTTGAGCCTGCTCTGGCAGCATGGCGCTACTCAAAGCAGCACGTATGCTCTTGAAAGCTTTGCAGAAAATGCCCAAAAAATATATAATTTTATGGAAAATAATTAACGGGCAGGATTGTTCCCGTCTGGTATAGAAGAATAATATAAACAGTTCAGACTTTCAGATCTAATCCAGACAGATGAGCAAAGGAGAGGTAGAGCATGGGGAGGTTTAAAGAGGGTTTATTAGGGAGCATTTGCCGTTTAGAGATTCTTTCCAGGACACAATGTTGTTCCCTCATGAATAACGCCACCTGCATTTTCCTAAAGCCCATTTTGATTTGGCGGAGCAATTTCCTGTACTGCTGCAGCCCCACTTTCCTTAATTTGCAGGGTCACTCAAGTCACTTCTTCCGCTGTGGCTGTGGTGTGCTGTGCTCTGGGTCAGCGAGCTACACCTCAGGCGGGAATCACCTTTGCCTGTACAAGTTGATATCTTGTCAATGGTGAGGCACTGAGCCATACTCTGGTACATACGCTGGTTGTGACCACATGCACTGTAAAGCCAAAGAACAGTGCAAGTCAAGCAGAAAGCGATGACCCTCTTGCTTTAGGAAAGACAACACCTCAAGACAATGAACTGGTTGATCATTTGTGTACTTATGACTTGAAAGGGCGTTTACAGTGACTGATTCTTTCTACAAAAACCTGATTGTTAAATGTAACACCGATGGCAAATCCTCTTTTGCCAACGACATTCAAATCTCAAACTGTTAACTTAAAACGCTTGTTTGAGTCCTCATTGAGTCTTCTGTGGGGATTATTCAAAGTGTCATGATGCACACTTCTCAAAGTTATCCACTTCGAGCCCAGACCTTAGAATGACAGTGACATCAAGGACCACTGCCTCCACTTTAGTCCGGTCTCCACAAGGAGCTCAAAGAGAGCATGCACATTCCCGTAAGGCAACGAGGTTGTGAAATAAAATATTAAACAAATATTTCATCAGGAGCAGGCGAGGTGTACACTCCTGTCATAGATGAGATTGCTTTGAAGCTCATGTTTTGTTTTCTCCTGTGAGCGAGGGGCAAGAGGCAGAGAAAAGTTAATGAATGATAGCAATAAAATCTTCATTGGGTTGTGTGAAGTTCCTACAGAGGTAAATATCGAGGCTATATTGTGTCAATAACCGTAGGCTAAATGATTGACTGGACTGGGTTGATTGAGTTGAGGATATTTGGCTTCATTCTAAGGAACGCTTCATTCATGAAGCGTAATCCCCGTAGGGAAATTTGTTCTCTGCATTTGATCCATCTTCAATGCAAACCTGTAGGAGTAGTGAACAGCCAGTGTAGGCTGGTGCTCGAGGACCCATCTCCAAATGTGGAGCCATGTTAATGGTCAGAAACACCTGGCTGTAGGACTAACCTACTGTACATGTTTTAGTGGTTGGGGAAACTTTAGTACCCGGAGGAAACCTAAGCAGACACTGGGAAAACATGCAAACTCCACACAGAAAGGCCCCGTCGAACCTGGGACCTTCTAGTTGTGAAGCACGAGCGCTAACCACTGCTGCAGATAAAGGCACAATGAGGACATCTTCTGCCAGACAAATACATCAGATGAATAGAACAGCTGCTACAAAGCAGCAAACAGGTATTTGAAGCTGCTGGTGCCTCTGGAGTCTCCTGAACATTAAGGTGTAGGACTCTCCAGAGGCTGCAGTTGTGCATAAACCTTCTATCCAGGCCTCCCCTAAACTGTTAATTGAAGCTCATGTGGAGAAACGGCTGCAGTGGACCTAGAAATACGTACAGCATAACATGGTGCATTGCCATGCATGAAGATGATTTTGTTCGGCTCTTCTTTGTGTGCCATAGAAGAAAGAGAGATCCTTTTTCTTTCCCATATTGCTTGAAAATGAGATAGCAATGAAAATGTGTTTGAAATGACCAACAAATACCTGTAAAATTAAGCAAACTCATGGTTGGTTTCCCTTCACTCCAGCCTGTACGGATCAAACCAAAATAAGAGAATGCTTAACAACTTCTAAGTCCGGACAATGTTGCAGACCTTCAAATATGCAGAAATCTGAAGACACACTGGGCAGACTTTACCATTCTTGGCCCCAACAGCAGTACGTGTGCCTCATTTAGACTTTCCATTCCTCATTAGTTTACCACTCCCTCTTCCCTCTGCCTTATACAAACTGATCCTGCTTGTTGATTGCTTCTATTGAATTCCAAGCCTGTGTGTGCTCCATCAGCCTTACGTGGCCCGCAGGCAGGGACACACTTAATTAGGTTGTTAATCAGCCTTGTTCCCCCTCATTAGCTTGTCTCCCTCTGCCACTGTGTTTCAGCTGGCTGGCCTTCGAAGGAAAGGACTTCTCCGGGTGCATGTACGTGTTAGACGAGGGCACTTACCCTGACCTGAGAGCGATGGGCTGTGTCCACAATGACGCCTCCATCCTGTCTATGCAGATCGTCGGATTTGTAAGTCCAACATTTGCGAAAACGGCTGTTTTCGCAAATGCGCCACTATTTTTTAAAAGTAATTTTTCACCTGTCCTTGTCGCAGCCTACGCTTCTCTATAAGCACAGGAGAATGAAGAGTTCATACAAAGGAGTAATGATAACAATGAAAACGTATTCATAGAGCACCGTTCATGTTAGCAAACAGTTCAAGGTGTTGTACAGTGTAAGAGAGATATTAAGTGGATTTTCAGCAAACCTTTAAAAGTAGCATATGAATGGGCAGAAAATTCCAGACAGTTGGACAGTATACTATGAAGGCATCACCAATTTTGTTCCCTCTACTTTCGCGGATTTCCAATAGAAGAAGAAGAAGATCTTTATTTATATAGCGCCTTTCACAGACATAGTCACAAAGCGCTTTACATGAGACAATTGTATATGCACTCCATACTCGGTGGTGGTGAGCTACGTTTGTAGCTTCAGTTTCCCCTGGAGGAGACTGACAGAAGTGCTTTCGCGACCGCACACGTCTGCGCCAACGGTCCCTCTGACACCACCATACACTCACTCACACACATCATTCATCCTGGCCTATTGTGCAATAGGCCTGCTTCAGTAGAGCACAGTGCTCTAGATCAGTGGTTCCCAAACTTTTTTCCCCTACGTACCCCTTGAGTTGTTCATTTACACTTCAAGTTCCCCCTACCTCGAGGATATTGCTAATACATTGTGTAGAACTAAATGATGATTATCAGTTTTACTTTCTCTTTGTAATCTGTACCCCTGCTGAGGGCTCCAGAACCCCCAGGGCTCCCCGTACACCCTGGCTGGTGAACACTGCTCTAGGTGTTTTTTAATTGTCCAGCAAGTTGGTGATGTGGTCAGGAGCAAGGCTTTGGAGAGCTTTAGGCCTAGTCCACACGGAGGAGGGCTTTCATAAATTTTCCCTCCGTCAAGAAAAAATGTTCAGCCCACACTGCCCACAAAAAAACACCGTCCACACCAAACCGCATATATGCATTGTCAAGTGTCAAGATTTGTCAATTATAGATTTACTCATAGTGTACTTTATTATTTTTTTTCAAGAAAGAATTTAGAAAGTACAGTATGAAAAACCTAAAAGTACAATTACTTCAAAAAGTTACTTGAGTAAATGTAACTTTAGTACTACCCACCTCTGATTAAACACCTTAACCTTCACTTTTTACATCAGCAGAATATGTCTGACATCATCAAGCAGCTTCAAAGCTCAGCTATCGCAATCTTTTCTAAAGCGTATAGCAGTATTTAATGACCGTCTCAGACTAACACTAGCTTAATGAACAATATGAACAGCTCACATTCTGATCTCCATCACAGATATTTCTTATCATCATGTCAAATGTGGGCTTATTGAAGATAATGATGAAATTGAGCCATTTTGTTTAGCCCACTCTGTCCCATATTACCCACCGGCTCCGGTTCACTCAGGGCTGTTATCCGTCCTGCGTCTATTGTTCCCGAAGCAATGGCGCTCTCTCGCCCATATGAACCTGATGCCCTGCCCGGCTGGCTATGACTGTATGTTATTGTGTGGTCTCCAGGAGTTCTCTGTGCCCTCCATCATCCTGTTCGAGCGCAGCGGGCTGAAGGGGAAGCGTGTGGTGCTGAGCGACGGAGTGGTTAACCTGCAGATGAGCGGAGGAGGCGGGCGAGTGCAGTCCGTGCTGGTGGAGGGCGGAGTGTGAGTGACCACACTGAACCAGATAAAGGGGACATGCTTTATGAGCGTGTTATCATGTTTTACCCTCAGGCAAAGCAGACTTCAACGGATCATTAATGAAGGAGTACTGAAGAAGGGCTGTAGGCCGGTGTAAGTGCTGGCCAACAATCACTGCAGGGGTCAGGTCAGGACCAACTGTATGTTCAAGTGAGAGCAGATCCAGCTGAGTGTCCACAGTCTGAGAACTGTCTCTTTACAGCGATACTTCTCAACATTTATGTCACTTATACTCCGTCACACTCGAGTACCCCCTGACTCCAGACGGGAGCAGCTGGCCCATTTTTGGCCAAGTTTGACATAAAAATGTTGCTCAGGACCTTGTGTTACCATTAGGCAAAAGGCTCTTAACCAGTTAACCAGTTAACCATGAACATCCCTAGATTCCGTTCTTTTGTTTCCAGGGTTGACCTCAGCCCATTACAGGTCCATAACCATTTGTTCCTCAGCCCTGTTAGCTCCCAGACCCCAACACCCTCATGTAGGACCTATGTAAAGGACATGATGAGGCCGTTCACACACAGACTTTGTGAAATGAAACAAAAGACCCAGAGATAAGGAGAATAACGCATTCCTGGGTCTGGAGTGTTTGTGGTTTCATATTATGAAACATTTTTAAGAAATAAAATAAAAATAAAATCTAATATTTTAGAGCAGCCACAATATTACATTACTTAAAAGTTACATTATGAAGTAATGTAACTTTTAAGTAAGTTATATTACTTCATAAAGAATAAGTTACATTACTTCATAAAGAAAAAGTTACATTACTTCATAAAGAATTTAGTAAATAGTAGGAAAAAAGTGACCAAATGCTTAAGTAAATTACTTAAACAACCCTTTGAGCACTCTTTTGTATTTACTGACAGTGGAAAGATGAACCTCGTGTTTTACTTAAGTACTTCAAAATGATATTACTTAAGTGATGGATGCCCTAAAACCACACCCCCTCTCTGGACTGGCGCTTGGCGAGGTTTGAACCGCCTTCCTCCTGGTTAGGCTAACTGTTCCTGTCCTCCTGTAACCCGTCTCCCAAATCAAATTAGGACGTGCGCCACTCCTCTGTGTCTAACAAATTGCCGCTGCAGCCTTTGGACTCCGTCTGAATCTCCCTGATGTATAATTTAAACCAGAGAGTGCAGAAACGTCCTGCACTTGTGTGGGAGTCGTGAACGCACCAGCTGAGATGAGAGACACACAAAGCTCCACAAAAGGCAATATTCCATCCACGTCTATTTCAGCGTCGATTCTTCCCGAAGCCATTTAAATTCACCGCGCTGTTGTATAAAAGCCCTGTAGTCGTTATCGCTGCTGCTTTATCAAGAAATGCTTTGTAGTGAGGGCAAGCTGCGAGCTGAAATGATCTGGTGAATGTGCAGCGACTTTAAAGGAGACATGTTGTGCAATTTCTCCATCTGTGAGATCAATAAAGTACCATCTTATCTTATCTTATCTTATCTTGTGCAAAATCTACTTTCTGAGCTTTGAGCCAGGTCATACAATCTTTGCTGAGTGCACAGACCATTTGACTTTTCATTTTATTCAACCATTAGGTGTAAAGGTGGTTCCACGACTGAATTATTTGGCCACAAACTCAGTATTACAACAATCTTTTAAAAACAAATATAACAAGAAAGTGAGCTCTGTAACTAAAAGGATAAATGAACATTCACTTCATATGTATAGTCTTCTGAAATTGAATGGAAATACACAAATCGAGACTGCGGATTGAAGTATTAGTTTCTTCTTCTGCTGCTGTTGCGAGCCCATCTGCATTTTCCTTGAATTAATGCCACTGTCGGGGAAACACATTTTTAAAGCCAGACTAACAATATAAATGCCTGTGCCAATAGAATATTTTTTGGAATACAACTGACCTTGCATCACATGAATGATCACATTTTGAGGGACTATTTTCTAGCAGATCACTCCGCCGCCGCGTAGCTTATACAACCACGAAGCTGATGCTGCTCAAATATAAGTTATTTTAAATGCAAAATGGTTAAAATTACTTTATGGACACAAACATTTATATGGTTAGTCTGGTGTTATAAGTGATTTGCCTGAGGTGCACTGTGGAGCGGGTCAGACTGTTCTTAATGCCGGCTAGCTGATATCGTAGAAATGTGCTAGCCTTGCATTAGCCTAGCGCCATGTAGCTCTCCAAACAGAAGAACTGCATAAATGACAAAAAAAATATCTCCAGAAATCAGCAACACTCTGGATAACTAGGAAATGAGGCCCTATGTCAAAAATCCTGAAATATCCCTTAAAGAAAAAATATTTAATATTTCTGACATTACGTCAAATTGCAGAGCTGGGGGAAGATAATTTGGTTGGGGGTCTGAGAGACAAGACCCAAAAATGCTATTTTTGTGCTTATTTCCTCTTTGTTTAAAGGAACAGGCCAGACTGAGATATGTTCTTACCTGAGCTTAGATGAGTTTATGCGTACCTGTAAGTACCTGCAGTAATATCATCCTAAAGAATTCTGAAGATAATACTGCGCGGATGTCGAAGTGCTCCTAAGGTGTTATATAGTTCCCCTTTTTATCCACTTAGAAAATCAACATGTTTAACTCTGTGTAACTATATTTGGATCTTGTAACTACTCGCGCAACCGTATATAAATAGGGAAAATGGAAGAGCTTGGTCACCTCAAACTTCACCCCTGTTTGGCCCCATAGAGGCGAGGAGGAAAGGCCAAATGCTAACAACATCTTTGGTCTTTTTGGCCAGACAGGAAGGCAGCAACTCGTGTAAGATAAGAGGACCTGCAGAAGACCCAAGGAAATTTGGTGCTGATGTGTGACATTCAGAGGACAGGTGTGAGGAGAGAGGAGAGGGGTGGGGAGAGAGTAGGGGGGGAGAGAGGAGAAAGTGGGGGGAGAGAAAAAGGATCATCTGCACCTTCAGAACCGTTTTCAAATCAATAGAAAGAAAACGGTCCAACCAGAGTACAGAGCAGAAGATTCAATTGATTGAGGTGCCTCATGTGTGTGCTGCTCTCCCAGAGGTGCAGAGCAGCACACACATGGATGTTCCGCAGTGTGGCTTAGAAAAGAGTGAAGTGGGAGGAAGGCCGTTATAATTATCAAGAGAGTGTCACTCAGCAAAAGGCGAAGGTCGGGGGACGCCTGCACTTAGGTTTATTTATCGACAAACAACAGATGCAAAAAAACAAAAACACTTCAGAAGCTAAACGTAATGATGAGTGGCACAGCAGCTCCATTTGGACGCTGTGTGCTTGTAATGAGGGGAAATTATTATTTGGAACAGAGTCGCTCATCTTGCTGTGATTAAAAAACATCCCGGGGTGATGGAAAACAGTTCTTAGAAATGCTTGGAGAGGACCCACACTCCATTAGCATGTGTGAGTGTTCAATTGTCCTTTCGTGCTTATTTGGCTCTTAAAATGAGCTGTACATGCATGTGGCTTCTTCACAGAGAACACTTGGAATAGGTGCTTGGTGCCCTCTGCTGGCTGTGAGGAGTAAAGCTCTCGTTGTGTTCATGTCTGACCCTTTTGAATTCATCATACTTCATTAGTTCATTCATTATGAGTTCATGTGAGGTCATGATGCTTCATGAATTCACACTGTTAATTTAGGCAAAAAACTCATAAATGATAATGATTAATTCATCATGATCATGATGAATTCTCTGTTGTGAAGAAACCGACACCAAGGACCAAGCTTTGACTTAAACTGAAGCGTTGCTGCTTTGATAACTTGTATAAATATGCGAGCAAATACAAACCCATCATGACTTCACTTTGTGAAATATGCATGTTTGTTTGTTTGTTTGTTTGTTTGTATACTTTATTGTCCCCGTAGGGAAATTTGTCCTCTGCATTTAACCCATCCTTCGATGCCGCTGGGGCAACCCGTAAGGAGCAGTGGTCGACGGCAGTGCCGCGCCCGGGGACCCATCTCCATGATGTTTGTCCCCTTTTTAAGGCCGTTTAAGACCCCTCCCCTGGTTTAAGTGTTGAAGGACTTGCCGCTTTAATTTAGGCACATTATGACTGAAGCCATGATGAACTCACCATGAGATCATTTTTAGTTGTAAGTTTATATAAAGTTTGGTCCTTGCCACCGTTTTTTTCTCCCGCACAAGAATTCATCATGATTAATTAATCATTAACATTAATGAGTTCTGAATTTCATCATGAAGCATCACAAACTCACATGGATTTACAATGAATTCATTCATGAAGTCATGATGAATTCATGCATGAATTATGCATTAATTCTTGCACCCTTATTATAAAGCCTTACCGAAGTTTTCGTTCACTACAGGCAAAACTTTCAAATTTCAAGTTTTGGGCCAATCTGGTCTTTAACATATTAATGTTCACCTGGAAACAATCAAAACTCCCTAATCCCTAATCTTTACAATGACATATTTTATAATTGGACTGAAGTTTCCCCATAGATTTATTTGAGAAATCATATTTTTTAGAGCCTTTTTATTACATTGGTGACAATATCCCACAGTATTTAAGTCTATTAAGTCTTTTTCAAAGGGATTTTTTTAAAATCTAATTCCTCGCTTGAGCTATTCAGTTTTGAATTTCATTAACAAGGGAAAATTTTATATATATTTTTTTTTTACAGATTTTTCTACTAAAAACAGATTATTTCCAAAATATTAAAATTTAAATTAAAAATCCCGCTGAAACAGTCTTTGTAGCTAAAATGGCAAGAAAATAAAACCCTCCATTTAAACCAGGCTCAATCCTTGAGTCAGATTTTGTCACAGAAAATATGGAAAATTGTGGCCATTTTTAGGCTTAATATGCCTTTTTTTTTACATGAAAACATAAAAAGACAGCAAAGCATGTTAGGAAAGCCTGGGACTCTTCATATTTCAGTCTCCTCTCTATAACGGGCAGTTTTGTGACAGACTTCCTGGTGATTCGCAGGTGGGTGCTGTACGAGGAGATCAACTTCAGAGGAGCCCAGGTCCTGCTCAGACCTGGAGAGGTGTCTGATTGGAGGAGCTTCTGCCACTGGAGGAAGATCGGCTCCTTACGCCCCCTGCTGCAGGTACACATGTACTGCAACTAGTGCTGGATTATTACTTTGACTCATTCTTTCAGTGTGTGATTTTTCATGTACAGTGGTCCCTCGTTTATCGCCGGGGTTACGTTCCAAAAATTAAAACAAAGTAGTCAGCCTTATTTTTTACAATGATTATGTATGTTTATGTTCACATGCTGTAAAAAAGCATGCCAAATTGTAAAAAAAAAAAAGGCCACAAAAGGTGAACCATGTTATAGTGGTTAGTATAGGGACCACTGTACTATTTTTATGATACAAAAGAAAAACACGAAAGCAAAAAATAAACAGCCACTCTCTCTTTACGAAAAAAAAGTGGGTCACTCAAGTGTGTGTGACTGATCACAAAGTGTCGCTGTCCTTTCTTCTGAGTGGCTTGTTTTGTTGTTTCCTGTTGTGCAATAAGAAAATGGGTCCCTCATTGATTTCTGACGATATCCCCTTGTATAAACCCTGTGTTTTGATATAATATAGACAGTAATCCCTACATTCTCGTACCTCACTGATGCCTGTATGTGCAGAGAAGCGTCTGACTGTGCAGTGTGTTGTGTGTGCTGAGCAGAAGCAGGTGCACTTCCACCTGCGGAACAGGCTAAGTGGGCAGCTCCTGACGCTCACCGGAGACCTGGACGACATCAAGCTGCTGAGGGTGCAGGAGATGGAGGAGACGCACGGCTTCGAGCAGATCTGGTTCTTCCAAAGCGGACAGCTGCGCTGCAAGGTAAACACCTGACAGAGGACAGAGGAGGAGACATTCTGCCTCTTAGCCCAGAGACGCCGTCACAAACAGCAGCTCCTTTCAAACAAAACTCAAAGCAAATGAAATGTCTCCAAAGTAGTTAGCAGAGGCCAACCCTGTGCAGCTCAGCCAATGCCGACTTACTCTTGTAGTGGTGCCAAAACATGTACATGGTGTTCCTAGACCTTTCAGATAACCAGAAACTATAAACACCCGCCTTGCTGAATGGATGTACAAAGAGGTAAAGAACCCTGAGGCACACTCGCTGAATTACTGAATTAAAGTCCTTTATTAGTTATAGGGTTCACTTCAGACAAGGTAGTGGCATAGAACCAGTAACTGTTTTCATCCCATCACTTTAAAGCAGTGGTTCTCAACCCGAAAGTGAAGTGACTTTCTCCATGATGAGATCAACTACATATGCAAGCAAACAGGAAGTAAGTGAACAGGAAGTAAACCAATCAGCGAAGGGCAGTCAGTGGTGTTATTAGCGGTTCTGCGTTAATATTTAAACAGGATTATGAATCACAAAACTCACCTGCTGTCGATGTGTTTTTGGTCATTTACCACGTTTCCAATGCACGGATTTGAGTTTGGCAGCAGTGGCTAAAGCGAGCTCCCGCCCAGACTGAAATCCCCATATACAGAGACATCATTCTGGTCTTCCCAGTGAACATTTCTTTCCTGATTTATTACCAAAAAAGAAGGAAAAACTCTGCCAGAATAGATTAAAATAAAGTATTTTGTTTTTGCTTGTTATTCCAGTCTGTGGGAATTTTATTTGATATGTACTTGATATGTAACTGATGTAAACTGCAGTGTTTTATCAGTGTTTTATAAACTAGATTTACTGCTTACTGCTTTATCAAATCAAATCAATTTTATTTGTATGCGCTTTTCATACATGTCATGTAACACAAAGTGCTTTACAGATTTAAAAACATTCTCTCACACCCACTTCCTTCCAAAAATACAGACACATTGTCGCATTCACACTCCCCCCACCCACCTCCCCAGAGACACACCACACAAGCACACAACACACACTCAAGGTAAAACAGTGGAGACTATGGACAAAAGGCTAAGATAGATGCTGCACAACCACAGCCTCTAAAAGTCCTTGTGCTGGTTTTTGCTACAAAGAATAAAAGAGTGAGCGAGAATAGTTTAAACCAGTAGACATGGAGGAAAGTTCACTCAGGTTCAAATACAAAACTAAAAGAAAGCGGACGTCTGGAACACAGTGGGTCTATTTACACTTAAACGGCTGTAACCAGCGCTGTGGAAAGGTTACAGGGAAACAAATCTCATCACTAGGTCTTGTTCCACTGATTTTACAATAAACGGAAGATCAAAAAAGGATAAAAATCTGCTACAGAAGTTGCTTTGGAAGTTTTATGTTTGATGGAAACAACAACTGTAAACCTTTTTTTGAAAGATCTCTTGCATTAAAGCACATTTTTAAGATGGAAATGCTTTCATCTTGGTCGATGTGATGAACAAGATCAAATTAAACCCATCAGCCACAGGCAAAGAAAGTTGGTGAGCACGTGACTAAAACAAAAGTGCCTGCCCCGACTTCATGGAACAGTGACTGACTCAGAAAGGTCAGGACCCAGTGACCTCATCTCCCTCTCTCCTGCCCCCAGCTGCTGGAGGAGTGCTGCCTGTGCCCCAGCTCCAGTGTGACCATCGCCGGGGCCCGAGTGGGAGTGACCCCGGCCCTGGAAGAGGACATCCACCTGTGGAGCATCACACCTGAGGGCTTCATCTGCTACAGCGGGGCGTCCGGCCTGGTGCTGGACATCAGAGGTGAGGAGAGGAAACCCCTGGCTGCTCCTGGTGTGTTTGAAAAGCGCCTTTATCCGTTTCTAATGAGTTTCAACAACTTACAATACTACAGCAGGCTGAAGTATTCCATTGTTTTGCCCCGATGGCGTATCTGCCCTTTTCATGACAGATCCGATGGTTTTAAATGCCACCCAGGCCACACTCAGACTGCAGGGCTTAATGCTCAATTCCGATACACAAGTAGCAGGAAACAGCGCCACAGATCTGGACATGTTAAAGCTGTGGGAAGCTAACAGAGCCAATACATGAATGACCTGATCATTTTAAGAAGGATGAGAGAGCGTTTTTGGACTAAGGACTGTTGAGAAGCAGAGGCAGTGATGTCTTTAACAGAAACATGCCGCTGTGGAGAGGGAGGTGACGCTGACTTCATTCATAACAAGTGCACGTGTGCTTTTTCAACTTTAATGCAGAATGAATGGCATCTGTAGCACATCGATGACGTGTGTCGGATAAATGCGACCTGGCCTTTCAGACTGAAGTCGCGCTGCAAAAGATCAGATACAGTACGTATCAGATTTGACTTGAGTCTGAACAGCATTTATCCGACTTGCACTGCGATTGCCGTTCATTCTGCATTTAAGTGGCCGGGAGCGGGAGGAAAACGACACACAACTGTCTCTCATCCTTCTTAAAATGACTTGGTATAGTTTATTTGGTTATTCGGTATAGGTACTCAGATACACTACTGACTGGACAAAGTAACTTTACAAAGTCAAGTATTCCCTCAAACTTTGATCACAGATCATAAAATCAGATGCATATCAGTGCTCTGAGTAGTTTTGGAAGAGATCATGATCAAAAAAGATGATTTTGTATAAATAAAGGTGCATCTGTTTATAGAATATCAGTTGTTTGGAAAAACAAAGCTGTAAAAGTTATACAAACACATTCTGCTCTACTGTACTTTACTTTCACTGTCAAACTGCACTGAACATTTAATATTTTAATAAAAGTTCATGAATTAAGATCTAAACTCTGCTTTGAGCAGATTTTTTGATGAGAATATAGAGACTTTCCTGAAATAAGAGAGCGAGAATCACAGTTTGGCTATATTTCAAAACTTGGTTATAGCACTGGTTTTTGGGTCCTACTCCTACAATTATGAAAAAATGACTGAATTAAAAATGTGGTAAATGTGCATGTAGAGGAGGCCCTGTGGAGTGTATATTTTAAAAAGTTATGGATTTGGAGTTGAAATGAAGTTAGTATGAAAGGCTGAAGACAAAAATATAGCTGGAATCACAGACATGGAGGACACAGCCATTGAAATGAATGGAGAGCTGCTGCTGTTTTCAGGCTTTAGGCCCTGTAACTATTGTAAAAATATGTGAATTCAAAATCTGGTGAATGTGCATGTAGAGGAGGTCCTCTGGGATGGAAACATAATAATGGTTTCATATCTGAAGCACAAATGAAGTTGGTACAAAAGGTCAAAGACAGAAAACCTGCAGGATCGGCTCACGTCCAGTGAAATGAATGGGATTCTGCCAGGGTCATAAATGACCCCAGAGACCACGAGTGTAACTATTTGCTCTCATTCAAAAATGAAACATTTTTCAAAAACAGAACCTGCTCTACCTTTGAGCCTCTCCCAGTGCCCGATTCACCAAATACTTGGAGTTATATCCACTTCAGGATTTTCAGTGTTACAGGGCCATTTTTGGCTCAAAATTTGACTTTTTTTTTTACAGAAGCATGTCCCACAGACCCAAAAAATAATAAAAACTGGTAAATTTACTATCAGTGCATTTTTATGAAGTCAAACTAAAGATAGAACCCACATTTATTTCAAAATGTTATTTCATGAGTGAAATATTAGAGAAACAAAATGGGGTCAAAAATGATCCCAGGTGACCACGAGTGTAACTATTTGTTCTCATTCAAATGAATGAAAAAATTCAAAAATTGCATTAACACAAAATTTTGACTATTTCCACTTGGAAACTGACCAGATAGTCCAAGTTATCGTCAGAATTAGATTTTTGATATTTTATGACTGTTGTTTTTTTTTACACAAACAAGGCCTACAAACTGAAAAATAAATAAATAATAATAATTAGTATCAGGCCATTAGTCTGAAGTTACACTAAAGATAGAACTCAAACATATTGAAAAATGTTATTTTATGACTGAGATGTCAGAGAAACAAAATGGGGTCAAAAATGACCCCAGGTGACCACGAGTGTAACTCAATCTCATAACATTGTAATCACTTAATCAAAAAATGTAAAAAAAAGAAAATTACTACTAAAAGTCATGGATGTTAACGCATATATGAAGCACACGTTTATAAGTTTACATATTTCACTGTCATGCACATACTACACAACTATGAATTTTTGGGGACAGTACATCACTAATGTGTTCCTGATGCAAAGTGACCCACTGGTGCCTCCTACTGGACACTGTGGTCTTCACACGAGTGCTGTCTAAGTGAGGGATGATCACTGCACATTTATGTTTTTCACATAATACCTTCACTTGTACAAGCTGGTCAGAGCTGATCAGAGCTGATCAGAGCAGGTCAGAGCTGGTCAGAGCAGATCAGAGCTGATCAGAGCTGATCAGAGCTGATCAGAGCAGATCAGAGCAGGTCAGAGCAGGTCAGAGCTGATCAGAGCTGATCAGAGCTGGTCAGAGCTGATCAGAGCTGATCAGAGCAGATCAGAGCAGATCAGAGCAGGTCAGAGCAGGTCAGAGCAGATTAGAGCTGATCAGAGCAGGTCAGAGCTGGTCAGAGCAGGTCAGAGCTGGTCAGAGCTGGTCAGAGCAGATCAGAGCTGGTCAGAGCTGGTCAGAGCTGATCAGAGCTGGTCAGAGCTGGTCAGAGCTGATAAGAGCAGGTCAGAGCTGATAAGAGCAGGTCAGAGAAGGTCAGAGCAGGTCAGAGCTGGTCAGCATTGTTTACACCTGCTTCTCTCTTTTATTTGTATAGGAAATGAAAACACTCACCTGTCACCCGGTGATGTCATGATGAGCTGCTCAGACGGCTTCATGGGAATCACTCCGAACCTTTCAGTGCTCAAATTGCGTTCACTATAAAACAGGTCCTCCTAGCGTCTGTAGCTACAGTCCTTTCTAGCTGTTTTTTATATGTAAATGGTTTCACATTCTTCTATAGCTTTTACCTTTCACCTACATGTGTTTGAAGTTACAAAATACAAAACACCGATGTGAACTGAATGAAGCAAAAGGAGACTTTAAATCTATGTTTGAGTTCCACTGACTCCCTCTTTCTTTGTGTTTGGCAGGAGGCCACAACTACGACAAAAGCCAGGTGGTTCTCAACACGCCGGACCCCAAGAAGCTGCAGCAGCTGTGGCACATTGAGGTTTTATAGCCTCTGGACACAAGGAGGCGCTGTCTGTTGGACTGTAAATACTGCACTGTCTAACTATGCAACAGAGAAGAGTCACTTTAATAGCAAACTGGTCACCTGCCGCAGAGAGTGGAATCTAAGACGCTGTTTAAAGGTCGGGGATGAAGCCTGGGCTGCATACATATCTTAATCTCACCATATGTGACCATTTGAAAGCTAAGACCCTCCAGAGTTCAGTGATTTAACTAGCACTGACCTGATTGCAGTAAACAGACTGGTTTTAGCCCAAGGATCTGGCAACCTCAATGAGGAGCTCAATCTGCTCTGGTTGAATTGTCACAAAAGTTAAGTTATGGCAGGGGTTCCCAAACTTTCCAGACCGTGACCCCCAAATTCCAACAAACGACCTGGGTTATTGCCTCTTAAACTACTTAAGGGTTACAACACATTTAAACAAGCTGAGATAATGTATAAAAACAGTCCATTTTGATATTTGACTCATGACCACATTTTGGGAACCCCTATTAAAGCCCTATGTCTCAAAATACATGCAGATTCTCCAGTTAAGATTGTAGTTTTTTTTCAAAGATTTGTTTTCTAGGTTGGTTTATTGAGCTTATAACCACAACAAAAACAAGACCAAATTTGAATTTTTACTGATATCTAACTAATCCACTAATATCTAGCTTATTTGAAAACTAAGCAAGAACTAAAATCCAAACTGTGTCCAATGTCCCCACACCTGGCTCTATCCATTTTTCAGATTTCGTCAGCAAAAATATTGGCAATATTTGCCATTTTTGTGCTTAAATGAAATATGACTTTTTTCGAGTAATCTACAGCATGTGTCAAATTGATCTTTATACCTGTAAATCTTTTCCTATATTTGCTGATGTAAAGACGCGTTATGCCTCTGTTAAGTGTTCCTCATCTGAATATATTGTAAGAAAAACTTTGACCAGTGTTACCTTGTGTATTACAAATGTATAATACCTTCACTCCCTGCTTGTATAGACGTTATAGACGCCTCCCTCCAACATATCAAAGTGACATTACAGCGAACAAACCAGAAGCTGAGGATTTACACAATAAACTTCTCAATAACAATGACTGGTTGTTTTATTGGCATCAAAACAGAAGCTCCATTTCATTTGATACATGTTTGACACTTAAACACCTCTTTTTGATGCATTTACGGCGAGACAGTGCAGGTAAAACCAACGACTTTTAGATCGTTTTCTCTCACTAAGTCTTTTGTTGTTAGCGAGCCGGAGATATCCATCGTGCCGCAAGTTTCCCACGCTTATACTGACATGTTTGGTATCCACATGTAGCAGGAAAAGCTGTGACCTAGATGATGCTCAAATCCAAATATGGTCATTTCCTTTGTGGGAGAAATATGCTTTAAAAGGTATGCCATATTATAAATGTTTAGTGGCCAATAAGAGCTGAATTGACCCATTATGATTTGGTTGACAGCGTAGCAAGCTCAAACTTCAAATCCCTAAGAAGGAAAAGTTCTAAACACACCCCCAATATTCTTAAACAAACTCGAATACTGAGTTCAAGCGTACGAGTTGTTTACATCCAAAACTGTACAACACCGTATTTCCTTAAGAAGAAGAAACAGGCGGCGACAAACCTTTCAAACCAACAAAGACACACTGAAAGGCGCTCTGCTCCTCTTCCTGTTAGTCCTCCATGTCTCGGGTCTCAGGTCCACCATCCCGCCCCCTGCGCCCCCCTCACCAGCGTGTCCCAGGAGAGGAGAGGCCTGTCACTGCTGGCCGACCACGCTCTGCACCTCCGCGTCTCCAGTCCGTGAGGGGCCGCTCTCCTTCAGTGCGTCCGCCTGAGAGCCCTCCTCGTCGGTCACCCTCACCACAGTCTTGCCCCTGGCGTGGCCCTGCTCCAGCTTCAGGAAGGCCTGGGGCACCTGGGTGAACGGGAACTCCGCCTCCACCACCGGCAAGATCTGGAACCAGGAGGACACGTGAGAGTTCTACCAATGGGTTTTAAAAAACGGGCAGAAAAGAGCGACAGTTTGAGTGCAACACAGATCTACAAGAGCGCCCCCTACCACTGTTTCTCAGGACTGCGCTCCGGAGAGCTTCTGTGATGTGATTTTTTTATTTTTGGCAATTATTTACTTCCCTGGATTAAGTAAGGGATATTGTAAAGAAAACGCTGGTCATTATCAGGAAAAAAGGTACCGATAGGGCGAACCGGTCTTGTTTCGCCCTGAAAGTTCTATACATTATCCCGCTTATTAAACGGCTATTTGCCAACACAAAATAAACTTCATACACTTTCATGAAGGCAGCGGTCATTATGTTTTTCAGAGGTCCTAATGCAGAAAATAATGACCGGTAGAATGTTGGAAAATCCCATTCAAGTTAATGGAGCGTTCTACTTTGTGAAGAGCTGTATAATATCCATCCATCCATCTTCTTCCACTTGTCCGTTGCCGGGTCGTGGGGGCAGCTGTTGGAGCTTCCCAAATCACATTGCACCAGCCCCTTACGGCTCCTCCTGCAGGTGGTGGGTCCACGGGAGGACGGCCTCTTGATGAACCGGGCCTGTTGGTCGGTCTCTCATAAGGGGCTTCTGAACCGCTCTTTGTCTGACCCGTCACCTAGGACCTGTTTGCCATGGGAGACCCTACCAGGGGCACGAGGCCCCCAACACCAGAGCTCCAGGATCATTTGGGTGCTCAAACCCCTCCACCACGTTAAAGAGGGGGTATTATGCTTTTTTCAATCACATGGCACCAGTCTATAGCACACTACAATGATGATGCAACCTTCTGTTGGTCTGTAAATGCAGTAAATTAGAATAACTGCCTTGTATAAAATTGCTCTTTCAAAATGGCTGTAGCGAATGTCTTGAAATAGGCCTCTGTCTCTTTAAGAACCTCTGACCCTTTCCGACACGCCCCCTCCACACGCTGTCTGTGGCATCAGTGGGGAGGGGGTTCTGCTGAGGAGCAGTAGTTGGTTACTTGGCTGATGACGGAAGCTCGGAGGCGTCTCCAGGAGGTGGGGGCGTTCCTAGGAGGACTCAGGCAAACCTATCCCTAAAATGGCTGCCATCAGAGTTTTTACAGATTACTCAAAAATACGTGAATGTGCCAAGGCAACACTTCAGGCATGTTTTTAATGAGGGAATGACATAATAACATGATGTAAAGCTTGAAAAAGTATATTTTGCATAATACCCCCCCTTTAAGGTGGCGGTTCCAGGAGGGGAGCCATATAATAATGTAATATTATTTTGTTACCTATGGTAACGCTGCCTTGAGTTAAAACTTAGTTAAACCTAGTTATTCAGCGACTGTTTTATTTTATTCTGGTGTAATGATTATTGCCAAGTCAGTTTTGAGTGATTGATGGAGGAAGAAAATGGAAGCTGTAGCAGTGAAGCTTGTTGTGTGAATATCGAGAAATGGGAGTGGGATTAAATACATTTTCTTCTTCCCACTCCCTTTCAGGCAAAATTTGAGCTTGTTTTCTTTATGTTCAAATTAATGTTGATATGCCTTTGCCTGAAATAAATAAATAAATGAAAAATGAAATGAAAATCGTAAACACAGCTCAAAGTCCACTCATCCATTCATCGAGAGCTGCTGTCTGAAGGTTTTGCGGTGGCCTTCACATTCTACTGACCTAAACTGATTGAAGATCTGTGGATAAATCTCCAAAGAGCAGTGCGTGACAGACAGACCAGGAACCTCTCAGCTCTGGAAGACTTTAGTAAGGAAGAAAGGGCTAAAATTCCACAAACAAGAAAGACCCTTGGCTCCTAGACATGCCTTTAACCCTTGTGTCGCCTTCGCGGGTCATTTTGACCCGCTGGTATGTTCCGGGCATTTGGATGCAAGGTGACACAAGGGGGCGTGTGAGAGTGAGACGAGTGAGACTTTAGGTCAGACACCATGAGTGACAGTAACATGACGCTAAATACAGTGAGCTCTTTGTTTCCAGTAAAAAGGCTGAGGCCTCATTGCTCTTCAGTCACAGACTGAGAAGTGAAGAAGGAAGTCATGGAGCTTGTGCTATAGACAGAACTTCAGACTTCATGTAAGAGTCATATCATGTTTTGAAACTCAAATCTATAGTAAAAACATAATATACTGTATGGGAAAATTATTATTACATTTACAAAATTTGAACATCCTGTATCTAATCAAAAAAATAGTTAAAAAAAAAAAATACTCTCATTCTAAAAAAGAAAACCCAAACAAACCCTAACCATTTGTATCTGCTGTAAGGTCATGTTTGTTCCAGTTCCTCTGAGTCATGGTGGGTCATGGTGGACCATGACAGATGTGGACAGGACTGTAGTAGATCTACTTTAACTTTGAAGAAAATAGCTGCTATAGTAACTGTTGAAGAAATGAACCTCACAAGCTTCTTCTGTAACATCTGTCCACATCAGTCCTGCTGCACCACGACTCAGAGGAACTGGGACAAACATGACTCTACAGCAGATACAAATGACCTGGATTTGTTTTTTGATTAGATACACGATTTGTAATTGTAATAATAATTTTCCACACATGTTTCTACTACATATTTGAGTTTCAGAATAGGATATGACTCTTACATGCAGCAGAAGTCTGAAGTTCTGTCTAAAGCAGAAGCTCCATGACTTCCTTCTTCACTTCTCAGTCTGTGACAGAAGAGCAATGAGGCCTCAGCCTTTTTACTGCAAACAAAGAGCTCACTGTATTTCGCGTCATGTTACTGTCACTCATGGTGTCGGACCTAAAGTCTCACTCTGAAGAAAGTCAACTCACATTTACACTGAGAAGGTTGGAAGGACGCCCCCTTGTGTCACCTTGCATCCAAATGCCCGGAACACGACAGCGGGTCAATGACCCGCGAAGGCAACACAAGGGTTAAAGCTGTGATACTTGCCATATTTGGGGCTATGAGCTGTTAACTTTGCTCTGGCCATTTTAACAATGTTATTTTGAAAATAAAAATAAAACCAAAATGTTATAGGAATATCTCATCTGTAACTTCATGCCTTTTGGAGATCATTTCCTCCTGTGCTTCACTGTTCACATGAATAGACATTTTAAGACAAGAGAGATTCAACTAGTTGTCAATGGGCCCTGAACCTGCGTTGAGAACCTCATACTGCTTCATCCCCGTGTGTTGGAGAATGTGATGAGCCGGGACAATCCTGTGTCCGTCACCCTCAGAGCGGCCGCGCCGTGTTCCGGTCAGGCCGCTCTGGTCAGACCAGGAAGTGTTGCTTTAATCCGCCGCTTCCCGACACTGTTGTGATGCCACAGTTTGCCGTAAGCCCTCAGACAAAAGAGCTGAGGTCCCACGGGCTTTTGACTCATCAGCACTGTGAGCAAATCCACTCTCTCTGGCCTGGCGCCTGGACGCTCGCTACAAGAACTCACAGTATGAGTACTGGCGGGGAAAATAATATTTATATGTGATGGGTAAAAGAAAGGAGCTTTGAGGAGACAGGGCTGGGGAAGTCTGCTGCCACCACGACCACAGCATGGGTAAAACAGAAGATCATAAATGGATAGATGGACAAAACACACAAGGTCCTAAACACATGACATAATAGAACCTGTCTCTAATGAAAAACTACTCAAGAAAGGGCTTGTTTTGTTAGTACAATGTATCGGAAATCTCCAACATCAGGGTGATACACAAAGTCTATTATACAGTCCTGATCACAAGATTAAGTCCAAAACTTCAAGATGCAACAAGAAGAAATGGGAGTAAAAATTGTTTTGAATAAGCATTTCATTGAAAACAAGAAATAAACTGAAATAGTCTGTTTTTGCAGCTGATCAAAGGTTTAGGACCAAATTTCTTTAAAAGGCCGAATCTGTGTAAAAATGTTTTCAATAAAAGGTTCACTCTTTTTTTTGCGTAACTCCCTTTTCTTCTTGTTGCATATTAAAGTTCTACTTGGAACCTTTAAGATCCAACCATGCAAAATGTGAGTGTTATTAATTTCTCGACTGGTCTTAAACTTTTGATGGGGACCATATGGATACAGTTGGACAAATGTTAATACCCACTCTCTTCGTCCACAGCGGTTTATCGACTGAATGGACCTTGTTTGGATTTCATCACAAATGTCTGAGATTTGGCTGTGTCATCACTCTTGACTCCAGTTGACATCCATGGCCCGAGACCAAAAGAATGGTTTGGAATGATGGGTTTGAGAAATACGCATGGTTAGAGTCCAGCTGTATCCATGGACCTTGTTCGTCACCATTTCAAATGACACAACATGAGCTCCTCCGGGGTTAGGGGTCTGGATGCATCAGCTGTTGCCGAACATTCACCAAAACATGGCAGCTGTAATAGCAATCACTCATATTTATATTTCGTCCAAAATGGATCTGCGCTGGCTGTTACTATGGCAATACATACTTTTAAGTAGGTTTTAACAGTTACACTTATTTGTGAAAACAAGTCGTTTAAACCCGAATAAACCTGAGCAAACAATGCTGAGAAAGCACGAGCTGATTTCAGATGGGGATCCATTTGTTAGGGGATTACGGCAGGTACTGTCTTTGACTCTACAAAGAACCTTTGTGTCATGGGCTTCATCAACTTTATTACTCCTAAACGGAGAGTAAACTAAGGCTAGAGCTGACGGAGAGGGTGTTTAACAATAGACACCTCCCAGCGAGGCCAGATGAAAGGAGATTTGGGTCAAATTGAATGGACTTGTTGAGGGCGCAGCGCTTTTGCATAGGTTTTCATGACAGCCCGAGGCTTTGGCTGGGACACCAGGGTTTGTTGTTCTGACTCAGAATACAGTGTGCAGAGGACAGTCCAGTACCTTCCCAGAGTCCACCAGGGTCCGGACGTCATCCAGGGCGGGGCCGTCTGGGGCATAGAAGCCCCAGCGGTAGAACACTCCACTGGACAGCATGTTCTGAGGAGAGACAACCACGGCACGAGTCAGGAGTCTGAGACTGGAAATCTAATCATTGTTGCCATCAAGTTTTAGCCCAATGAAACAACTTTATAAATGATGATTAAATCTCAATACAAGGGGCTCAAAATGTTCTCACCAAGTACGGGACAAAAAGAAATAAAGAAATAAATTACATTCCAGGTACCACTTCATTATATCACCTTCCAAGTAGGCCTAGCAGGCCTAGGTGAAGATCAAATCTGGACTAACAAACAAAAGTAGCTCACGCACGGAATTTGCTTTAGTTTATGTACTCAAGTAAATACTATGGGAAGTACTATTCAAAGGTCTACTTGCAGCTTCAAAACATTGAAATAACTAGAAATAAATTTCAAGACGGGAACAAATCGTCCTCCTTGTCGTGAGTCGGTACATTAATGATATGTCACACGCACTGCCCCCTGCTGTTCTGGAGTCCCGTTATAAGGCTCATACAGCCAGTGTTGGGAAGTATATGTTTATATGTTTATACAGTTACTCTTTCATTTGGGTATTTAGAATGCAGCTACATTCTCAAATTCAAAGGAATATGTTGATTAATTATTTCATTTCAGTTTCATATTCATATTCATAACAATAAGGAAAAAAAGATCAAACAGTCGCGGAAAAGTCTAGCTCTATGTTGTTCTGGGCTGTGAGTGTTTGCAAAGTGCTTTTTTTTGCATTCCTATTATATAGTATGTCCTTAACAGGCCATGTAACAAGTGTTACCTATTTCTAATCATAAGCCATTTTCATGCATGAAAATAATGTAAATCAACACTACTTAAGTGAAGAACAGACAAACTGTGTGTCAACCCAGTGGTACTTGGTAGTATTCAGAGTCATTTGCAGTATCAGCTTTTGAAGAGTGTATTTTTTGTCCCCTCATCCCCTTGTGTTCAGACATAGTCCAGCAGAGGGCCGTGCAGCACCATGGGTCAGTGTGGTTGTGGTTTATCGTGTCTGGTGTCCAGGGCGTGACCAGTGTCCACTGCTCCATGAGCCTGAATACTGCTGCTCCCATGGACATAAACAAGCCCAGCGGAGCTGCTATCATCACACTCCATAACCCAACATTTACACAAGCACTAACCCCAGTATAGATGCAATCACTGCTAGATTGCATCTAAATGCAGAATGAATGTGACTGTAAATATATTTTCTGTGTGCATTTCAAAAGCCCTTCTAAGGACGGACATTGCAAATTTGCCATGGCTCTAAATGTTGTAGTGTGGCACATGTTGATTGTTCACACTTGTCCATATCAAATAAATAAATAACAAATGTTCCTCGGCCTGATAGAGCTGTCAGGTCGTGTCAGGCGACCACGCCCAGGAACAGCAGCTGAGGAGGATGGCAGACGCCCATCCAAGCATGGAAAAGGTTAATGAAGAGCACAAGGCTGACCTGTTTGTCTGATATAGAAGAACAAAACACATGAAATAAGCACATGTCTTGTTTGGGAGGTTTTAGTCAGAACAGTGCATTTTAATGAACACACATGGGACTCACGTATGTAAACACGCCATCGGCTCATCTTTGATTAAAATGACAGGCTATGAATGCTAATATGACCAAAAATATAAACCAATCAAATATAAACAACTAATCAACAACTAATTGATTATTGAAATAGGTGACACATGTTAGTATTGGATTCATAATTTTCTGGTTCACACAGACTTAAAAAGAGCAGAAACTACTTAATAAATATATAGTATTCTTTAGGAAAAACGCCTTTGTTTTTTTAAGTGAGGGTGTGTTTTATTGTAAATGTCCTAAATCTGATGCATCTATGTCTCAGGATTATTCTCTGATCAGAAGCAGACTGAGCTCCAGGTCCTCGAGTTTAAACCAGTTTGGAAATAAACTTTAATAAAGTCCGAGTCAGAGCCAGTGCAAAGCTCAGCCGCTGAACTCTGGAGATTCTTAGGTTTCAAATGTTCACACAAACTCATGCTTGTGTTCATGCGCAGCTTTGAGCCAAGGAAGTTCAGCATCAGAGACGTTTTTAAAACGTTAAGAGCCTCCTGCAAACACTCACTTCATCAGCACGTCCTCAGGCGGCGCCACTTTAGCTTTGCTATCGTTAATTGCCGCCCACGTGCATTCACAGGAGCTGCCAGTGATAATGACGTTTCAGTATTCTCCAGAACCAACACAATCCGTAAGTCGAAAGAGATACAAACTAAAAAAGGGGAAGTCCGGACCAAAACGAAACTTCTGTACATTTGTAAGTTCACAAGGTCAAAGATGTGTAGATCTCAGTCAGACATAGACCTCGGAAAAACTCATTGCACCACATAATATTGCAAAAAAAGGCAATTTGTCGATGTATTACGCAGACCTTTTTGAACATTTCAAATTCATTATTTTAAATCCACATAGACAATGTGGGCGGAGTGTGTTGCCCAAGGACACATCAGTAGTATATTCTAGTCAGAGCTGTGATGAACACTTAGATGGGTGAATTTGTCGTAGGAATGACTGAATCGAGTCCCAGCTGACTTATTTTCCCCCAGACCGTAAAGACTGTAAACCCTCCCGCAGCTGTACCGAGCGCAGACCTAATGCACTGGTGACATTTGGACGCTTTAATTCCAGATTTATGAACTCCCTGAAGGTTTTTCTCTCATCACGCGCAGCTCAAACCCAAATATGTGACGTGACCTGTCGTTACATGAAGTTCCCACACCCTTCACAGCACTGCGCCCATGTCACTGAGGATTACAGTTATTGGGGAGTCGTCTACGGCCGACACCCTGATCACTGTCGCAACAGCAAGAAACGCAATTACTAATGTCACCTTTAGAGATTCATTATAGGCGTGTCGCATTAGGGATTAGTGAGATATACAGTGGGAGGAAAAAGTAAGTACACCGTTAGGAATTTCTCACATTTCTGCCTAAATTGGTCATATAATGTAAAACTGTCGCTGCCCAACTTCACACCCACCTTTCCTTCAAAAACCTCAATGAACAATTCCAGTCTGGCTTCTGTTCCCTCCATAGCACTGAAAATGCCCTCCTCAAAATCACCGACGACCTTCTTCTCTCTGCTGACCCCCGGTTCACTATCCACCCTTGATCTCAATGCTGCCTTTGACACCATTTCACACTGCATCCCCGTGGACAGACTTTCCTCCATCTGCATCACAAGCACTCCACTCTCCTGGTTCCGCTCCTACCATTCAGACCGCTCCCAGTTCATCCAGCTCAAGTCTTTCACCTCACATCCCTGTCACTTCAGGTGTCCCTCAGGGTTCTGTCCTTGGCCCCTTGCTGTTTATAATTTATCTTCTCCCCTGCTACACAGATGACACCCAGTTCTACATCTTGAACAAACCGAACGTTATATCCAACACGAAAAAAAAGTCCAGGTAGAATGACATTAGTAAGAAAATATTCTTTTAATTAGGCCTTAAACATTCAACATGCCCATTTTTCTGATAGCAGGCCAGAGCATTGGGGCAGTGCAAGGCTGCAATAAGTTCGCCATTTCCAAACCCATTGAATATGATTCTGTGACCTGCTTTTGGGTAACAAGGCTGCATGTAATGATCAATCATGTGACTTTCAATCAAAATGAAATATGTACATTTTAGAGTAGAAACTCACATAGCTCATGCTCCAGTTGGAAATGAGTCTGAAAGTAAGTGTATGTAAGGAAGGGTCAGAAGCAGTGATCCTTTTCCCTTTGGGGCTACTAAGCATTTAGGGCATGACACATTTACAAGTTTGTAGGAGAGGTCCACTCTAGTCTCTATGTGACGTTCTGTAGTACTGTCCCACCCTAGTACAGGCGAGCGTCAGTGTGAACATCTCGTCACACAGGCAAAGTCTGAGAGATGGCCATCTAAGGGTGAGGTGGAGGATTTTATTTCATTAAATATTTTCATGTGGATTTTAAGGGTTGGAGATAAAGCATCTATCACAATAAGTTTCATTATACCACGGTCAGTGAGAATTCAAAGGCTAACCCGTGTGCATTATGTTCGTAAAACCGCACACATTGTACGGGAGTTAAATCACTGGGATATCACTCCACTGCGGGCATCGCCATAGCAACGCATAACACTGCTGAATCAGATAAACGCTTCATTAGCTAATGTTCGGTGATGAGTCGGTTGACTCGACAAGTGACTGACAGGAACAAATGAAATGGGTTTTTTTGGGTTTAATTTCAACATTTTTGGCCAAGACAAAACTTTTGATGAATGGGAAGTACAGGAGAGTAAGCAGCTAGGTTGAAAACGGGTAAGGCACTATTCATTATTTTCAGACGTACATTAAATGATCCCTGCATTTAACCCTTGTGTCATCCTTTAATTTTCTTACATTCTCCACCCTAGTGTACAAAATGTTTACGACTAAAAACAGCCATAAAATCGTCATACATTAATTTTTTCTTTTACTTTTTTGCATAAATCTCTTGACCTACTTGATGACTTTCCAAAAATACCACACATTCAATAATTTTATGAATTTGAACCCTTTAAAGGCCAAGTTTATTTTGTAAACTTTACAAAATGTCCAACTAAAAAACATAAAAACTTGAATATTTTCTGAAAAATAGATAGTACAGAGCCGGGGCTTTGGTGGATTTTAGGGCCTCTGATGAGTCAAAGTTGAGACAAAAATTTACTCAGCAGCATTTGTAGTTTTTCTGTAGTGAGAGATTTACAACTTTCCATACGTTTCACCACCCCAGTGTACAAAAATGTACATGCCTAAAAACATTTAAAAAAATAAATAATCTCCATACAGTCAGATTTTCATATACTTTGTTTTGGCACACACATATATCTGTATATATACATATATACATACATATTGTACTAGCTGAGACCCGGCCGAGTCTCCACATGTGATATTCTGAGGTTATGAGTTTTTACAAAAAAATATCTACTATAGTCCCTATAACCCGTCACTCAGTATAGCTGTAGACCCGCAATAAGTAGACCAGTGGTTCCCAACCCATTCCAAAAACTATGGCCACTACAAATTTATAAAAGAATGAATGCTAAAAATAATTTCAAACAAACTGCAATTGGAGTGTTTGATGCACCTGTACTCCTTTCTTATATACTACAACGACAATATGTTCGCTAAACTCGGGGAATAGAATTCAAGAGACAGTGTAATATTTCTGGATAAATATTAGGGGTTCAGCTCTCACGGTTTGGTTCACGGTGCAGGACCCGTGGTTTGGTGCATCACGGTGCAAGTACAATCTAAAAAAATAATAATAAGTTGGTTTTGAAATGAAATAGCCTAATGATCGTTATTAGACTTTATTTATAATCTTAGAATAAAATTGGCAATGCTTTCAAAGCTGCTTTATAATAAAATGTACCTCTGGGCTCACAATACGTGAAAGCAAAATAGAAAAGAAATGGTACGGCAGCAAAGTAAAAAAAACAACACAGTGCAGGCCATGCGCTGGTTAAGTGGTAGTTTCATTTTCGCTTTCCGCACACAGAGGCTAAAGCACTCATGTTTGGCCAGGTGTTGGGCCACATTCTGGGTGTACTTTTGTTCGGAGACAAAGCTTTGGAGACGGAATACGGCCAGGATTGGATCTTACGCATTTGTCTGCGCCTCTGACATTACGCAGCACTGGATCTATAATGAACCACAGCCACGGTCACTGCAGGAGAAACTTAAACAAAGACGTGCAGATGTCATGTGTTTTGGAGGATGTAACTGTACCTGTGCGGTAGGGATGGGTACCGTTTGTTTTTTTCCGATACCAAGTACTTTAACGATACCTGCTTTTCGGTTCCGGTGCCTTAACGGTACTTTTTTCGATACCTATGTTATTTTAATTCAAAAATAACGTGTATTAAAAGTATAGTTCAGGAAAAAATCCTAAAACGGCACAGCAGAAGCTACACAGGAGCAGCAGCGTCGCCTGTGACTTCGTGTTTTGAGCACAATTTCCACTTAAGCAGTAATAAAAAGAAAGAAAGGACGTTATTACCTCTTAAGCTGCAGAGACAGGACAGATCCACATCAGGACATGGTTTTCTTTCAGCTAAACTTTTCTAAACACACTGCGCTGTTCGACGAAGCGAAAGCAACTTCACACGTCAAAGATCCTTATATGGTGTGAGCGCTCACTCTGCCACTGACAATTTACCAAAACTGGACCAACAATGTCTAATACAGAGTGAGCGCTCACTTTCAACAAACAACAAACAATCTTTGATATTCCTGTCGCTGCAGCTGCTGTAAAGTTGTAAACAAGAGCACGTAAACTCAGCCTCCGGGTCTGTCGCTAAAGGTAAAGACGTCTTTCTTGTTGTCACTGCTCTTTTTTGCTTTTCAGTTTGACTAAAAGCTCAAGTTTCTTATTCAGTCCTGGTTTAGTCCTGGTTCATAACTGATTTTATTTAGCTCTGGGTTTTACAACCGGTGTAGTCCACGTCCTGGCTCAGTCCTGCTCAGTCCTGAGTCTGACGCAGACCGCGGCTCTGCCATCTCTAATACAGAAGTTTAGCAAGTTATAGCTTTGCTTCGCTATAAGTTAGGCTACATCTATGAAATATATCTTTGCTTCGCTCCATTTGCGCTGAAGCCGCTCAGTACCTGCACACGTTCATGTTGCTTTTTTAAGACTCGCTGAGGGTCATATATTGACGTTTGGAGAAAAAAAGAACCGGAAGTTGGCACCGAAAGAATTACAATTTTTCGATACCGCCTCCGACCAAAGCTTTTCGGTCGGTTCCCAGTAGGAACCGTTTAACGGTGCCCATCCCTACTGTGCGGAGCGTCTACAGTTGCAGTTTAGCGGCGAGTGACGATGACACACATCGCCCTGTTTGGATGCACACACGCACGGCAGTCAGATCTCGTGCACTCGCGTTGTTGTGATGCTGGGTTGTCATCGGACAGCAGCACCGCGGTCCATATGGACCCGTGGCCAATGCCCGCGGCCAGTGGGACCGTCACGTGGTGGCCCCTGGCCAATGTCCGCGAGCGGAGGGACCGCCACGTGGGGGCCGCCCGCGGATTTCTGGGAAATAAGCATGGCGGCGCCCATGGAGCTTAAGCCCCGCCCTACTCGCGATTGCGTTTTATATTATAGATTTATTATTATTATTAAATTATTTTTCCATACACAATGAAGGCTTATTTTAGATATAAAATATATTTTTATCATTTTCCTGGAGAAATGGTGAAGTATATTGTTCTAATTAGGTTTAAAAAGGTTTTCAGCCTCGCCGCTCTCGACCCGAAAGCCCCTTTCGATCGATCTAACTAGAGTCACTTCCTGTCAGTGTCCAATAAGGAAGTGAAACTACAATCACAAAAAATGTCAAACTAACAAAAAAACTATGCTAACTACGTTTTAGCAAAAAAAAAATGTGGCTTATGTGTCATATGCACTTTAAACTAGAGCTAAAAGTTCTCATTTAAACCCTGAATAAAATTCTAATACTAAATGCATTCAGTGTGAAATGTACAATCTGATGACTGGTGATCGACCAGATGGAAAGTAGCAGTAACGTTTTCATTTGTTTGGCTTAGCCTAGTGGCATCAGTTAGCACCTGATATTTTTCTCTTAAAATTCTCAACAAAATGAACTGATATCAATGCCAACAATACAGTCACACGTGTTCTGTTTGTACTGGACTCATGGATATATCTGGAGGTATTTTAAAGACCAGTTTTAACATTGTTTGGTGCTTTGAATGTCTAGTAATTTGTTTATGCTGTTTATACTTAACTTCAATTACAACAAATCACAAATTAGACCTTTTATTACAATAATTTATCAAGGTGAACATGGTCAAACCAATTAAATTACTATAATGTTGTTCTGCAATCAGTCCCTCCAGGATTTTGCGGGCATTTTTTGTGATTGTTGCGGGGTAAAATGACTGATTTCGCGGGCCATTTTTCCAAAAGTTGCGATAAAAAGTTAAAACAATATATTTTTACTTTAAAAAATTACTTTTCTTTGTATTTGACATCAGTTTCAACCAAAGAGACTCTGGGGAATAATAAGACTTAAAATATCAGTTATTTTAGATAATTGTAAAAGTTGCGAAGGAATTTGATGTTGCGTTAATAGTTGCGATCGCAACATCGCGGAATCCTGGAGGGACGGTGCAATGTAGATAAAACAACGCAGATGGAAAAAGACACAAAAGTTTCCTACAGCAAATATAATATAGAAGGTAAATTCTAAATTAAACTCAATACCTATAAAATGTATCGAGAATCAAGTTTTATTTTCAGCATCGAAATAGAGATACATACAGTAGATATCTATCTTATGGGCTTTATTATCAGACCCATTACATTGGCTCTTACATCAATGTGTACTTCCCCAATGGTTACCTTACCTGTAGGGCCTTGTTGTGCAGCGTACAGCCTGCCTGGATGCCTCCACTCAGCAGCCCACTGTGGTCAGTGCTGGACAGCAGGGGGGTCACCAGAGTTACGTACTTGGATCCAGACCAGGGCTTGAGCAGAGCCAGGGCCCACTGCTCTGTCTCTCCTCCCACGTTGTCCAGGATCATGTCAAACCTGGGGAGTCGGACACAAGAGTCAGCACACCCACAAGACCGCAACAGACCTCTTCTATCAACCCCCTGGTCTCCTGAAGATGAGGTGTAACAATGGGAGTGCAAATCAATGGCAAATGGGTACATTTAGATAAAGACGTAGTGACTAGTTAGACACTGATGCTGTTTCTGCAGTGGGTTCAAAATGACCAAATGTATATAAGCACCATGTTTATGACAATCAACAAAACAACTAAATCAAATCAAGACAAGATGAGCCCTTTATTTAGCATCTTTCTTTTGGACGATGACACAATTTGATTTAAACACAAAATGCTGTTGAATTATTATTGTCACCACCTCAGGATTTTTGTACAAAATTATATAATCCTTTGACCAAATCTCTCTGTTTTGTAGCAATGGAATTTTTAATGCCCAAATACTTCATTTGAATGCCACAATTAATGAAAAAGTAAATACAAATCGGTGCACAGTTGACATGGTAAAAATTGCTGAGCAATGAAAGAAATTGTTATTTAAAGGGACTAGACGGAGTTAAAAAATGTTAAAATGGTATTTTCTGCCCCTACCTGCTCCAGCAATGTCCTAATGTGTAGAATGAGCATCTGCCGCTAAAATCCTGCACTGTCACTCAAAAGTTGTTACTTCGGGCTGTCACGCATGAGCTTAATAAAGAAACTGCAGTTACCCGTTACAGGTGGCAGTAGCGAGTATATAAATGACAACTTCCATTTAGTCCCTCTAATGCCAGTCTGAATCCAATTTGATGCTTTTTAGTGCTTTTTAGTTTTAATAACTAAAATTCTATGATACAGTCGACCGGGGTTTCCCACGGCGCTTTAGGCGGCCGCCCTAAACAACACCGGTAAAATATATACAGTATATATAATATTCTGTGTTTCAGTTAACAATATGAACTGTAAATGTAAAGCAGGGTGATGGAGAATTATTCAGAGTTAATTCAGCCATAGCACATTACTTTCGAACCTTATCATATTGTACTGTCGAATGGGGAACATTCAGGCGCCGACCTTCTACATGACTTGTGGCCTAGTCAACGTGGCACATTGTCCGAGAGGTAGACTGTTAGTGCCTACGTGTAACCGAGGCTATATAGCTCTCTTCATGTGGAAGTATCCCCAGACTCTGAATGATCAATGCTCTGAACACTGTATTGACTGTTCAAATGTCTCCAGGCCTGTAATACCGTAATAAACTTCTTCCATGTAAGACATCCAGACTGTGTCCCGTCTCTCCATCCACATCCCCTCCGGACTCCTTTAGTATTTCCCTAACACAGGTTACAACAGTCAGTGACTGCAATAACACAGTCTTGATGGGGCCTAAATAATAAATATTAGACTATATATTAGGACTACTACACAGCTACTACAAAGCGCGGCTGATCCCGGCCGATCGCATTAGAAAAATGTTCTCTCTTCGCAGCTCGTTACAGTTTCCAAGAGAGTTGTGTCCTATAGGTAAGATTGCTTTCATATGAGTGCGCCAAGAACTTTAGGGCTATAAAATGGGATTAGTTATTATTATTATTAGTGTTTAAACCACGCGAGTCCAGTGAGACTGGAGCAAAACCTGAAGTGGCTCCTCCTGGGACTGTCCCTGAGTTAGAGCCTCTCTGTGCAGAATGCAGAGCTATAGTTTCTCCGTTTGCACAAATTCTTTGCACATGTTTTTGTTGTTAAAAGTGCACAAAATCCTCTCATGTAAGATGGAGTTTGGCCCTTTATTTGTGTTGTTCCAGATGTTTTTTTCATTTCATCAAAAAGTAATTGTTTAATGTAGTAAACCAATATTATAACTGAATATCCATCCATTTCTCCATCCATTTACTTACGCTTTATTCGGGTCGGGTCGCGGAGGCAGCAGTCTCAGCAGAGATGCCCAAAATTACCGATCCATGCAGTCGCACACCTCCGCCAGCTGTTCTGGGGGGACCCTGAGGCAACACCAGGCCAGCTCGGAGACACAGTCTGACCAGCGTGCCCTGGGCCTTCCACGAGGCCTTGTCCCACTAGGACATGCCAAGAAGCCACCTCAGCTCCTGTTGACGTGAAGGAGCAGCGACTCTACTTCAAGCTCCTCACGAGTAATTGAGCTCCTCACTCGATCTCGAAGGGTGCGCCCACCCACCCTGCAAAGGAAGGAAGGCTCATTTCGGCCCTTTGTATCTGCGATCTTGTCCTTTCAGTCATTACCCAAATCTCATGACCATAGGTGAGGGTGGGAACGTAGATCTATCGGTAAATCGAGAGCTTTGCCCCCGACTCAGCTCCCTCTTCACCACGACAGACCGATACAGCGACCGCATCACTGCTGACGCCGCACTGATCCGTCTGTTGATCTCATGCTCCATCCGTCTCTCACTCCTGAACACGACACCGAGATACTTTAACTCCTCCACTTGAGGCAAGAACTCTCCACCGTAGAGAGGGAAGACACGCACCTCCCACAAAATCTGAAAAGCGTGCCGGACCGAGAGAGTACCAAGACAAAAAGAAAAAAGGTCTACACAGCTCACTTAGCTCCCAAGCAGGAAAGTTTATTCCTTCATCAGACTGATGAAGAGCCAAGATGCCCGAAACGTCACCTAGGTGTAAGCAATAAATAAACTTTCCTGCTTGGGAGCTAAGTGAGGTCTGCACAGCTGTCTGCACAACTGTGCAGACCTTTTTTCTTGTTCTCTAAAGACTCTCCACCGACCTAGAGAGGGGATGCCGCCTTTTTCCGGTGGAGAACCATGGCCTCAGATTTGGAGGTGCTGATCCTCATCCCGGCCGCTTCACACTCGACTGCAAACCGTCCCAGACCACGCTGAAGGTCCTGATTTGATGAAGCCAACAGAACAACATCATCTGCAAACAGCAGAGATGAGATCCTGAGGTTCCCAAACAGGACACCCTCCGGCCCCTGGCTGCGCCTAGAAATTCTGTCCATAAAGGTAATGAACAGAACCGGTGACAAAGGGCAGCCCTGGCGGCGACCAACACGCACAGGGAACAGGTCTGACTTACTGCCGGCAATGCGAACCAAGCTCCTGCTGCGGTCATACAGGGAACGGACAGTCCTTAGCAGAGGGCCCCGGACCCCATACTCCCGGAGCACCCCCCACAGGGCACGACAAGGGACACGGTCAATCGCTTATAACCAGGATTTGACCGTAATTCGACCTTAACTCGGTCCTAATTGGACCGAGGCTAATTTATGCTCTTCGTTCAAAACGTAACGGATGGACATGCATGGAGATTTCTGTCCGTCTCCTACGAGATTCTGTCTGTGCGCTCCGTTGGTCATAGCAACATAACAGTACATGAGCTAACCGCTGGGGGGGTGCTACTGCACACAGCTCAAGAGGTGTATCAGAACAAACGACTAAACTTTTTAAGTGTTTACAACCATTTTCTTGACTCTTCTTCAGTAATTGTGATCTAAAAAACAATGCGAATGTCGCCACATTTCTTCTCCTTGTTTGTATTTTCTGAAGCACGTCCAGCACCCTCTGGTGGCAGGTTTCGTTAACACAGGCTGAACATTACGAACATGTGAAATCATAAATGCAGTGACAGTTATCTACGTATGAAATCAGAGCATAAATGAGCCTTAAAGCTGTTCCATTATTTAAAAAACATTCCGTACTTGTCCATTGCCTGCAGCTGCTCGTGCACATCTCCCGCTGTGTAGTCCACCACCTCGTCCGCCCCCAGCCCTCGAACAAGGCCCTCGGCGTTCTGAGAGCAGGTCACGGTCACATGTGCGCCCCAAGCTTTCAACAACTGCACCCACACATGGGGAGAAGATCACTTTGACTTACACGCAGGCAGCCAGGATCAATACTGAGCGAGAGGCACTTACCTGTATAGAGAATGTTCCCACTCCTCCAGAGGCGCCAGTGATCAGGACTCTGCCGGGAGAGAACACAAACACGGCTCATTCAGGCCGGCACAGCGCCCAGGGGGGAAGGAGGCTTTGGAGTTGGCTCAACTAGAACCACAAGGGAGAGCAGGCCGGCTGGCAGAGAGGCCAATTAGGACAGAACTAGACAGGAGCTATCTGAAAAGGATCTTATTACATTGGTACGAAAATGGAATCTCAACCACAGGGCGCCCCGAGCCAAAGAGGTAACAACTGACAACTAAAACAGAATAGTGTGGAATACATAAAATACAATCACATGTCTTATGTGCAGCGTGTGTGCACATAAGTGTGTTTTGGTCCATAACTTTTACAGTAAAATTGTTGAGGTATGTCATTGTTTGTTAAGAAATTTAGATTGAAGGTGAGTTTTAATGACATTCAAACTTCAATTGTTTTCCAAATAAATTTTACATTTTTTTCATTCACAGAAGTCTTTGCCAAATTCTGATTTAATCAAACATCCAGTTGAATAAATTTATAGTTTCATGTTGACTCAAACGCTGCCCGCCAGCTTTGAGTAAAATTATCTACTAGAGATGTCGCAAAAAATGCTTTACACAAAATGTTGTATAGGACTACTATCTCATGTTTCCTTGAGCCATTTTTTGCATTGTGTTATAGAAATTGGTGTGGAGAATTGAGGCTTCCCCGTCATGTTGTGAGCAAGTCAAATCACAGTCAAGTGTGAGCTCTCAGAAGAAGCAGATAGCTTTAATTATTCCAAAAATAACAACGGAAAAATACTGAGTCAGGATGTCAGCTCTAAGAAAATTGAGGTATCACCCACCGCTAATGTCACAGCACTCATTCTCGGCTTCTGTTTCTATCATTGGCAACACTTACATGTTCAGAAAAATCTGATCACTGGAGAAAACAGATACCCGATAATCAGATCTAATTAATTTACATTCAGAAATCAGAGAATCCAAAACTCTGGGTTCTACAGGATTTGGATTTTTAGAGCAACTGAAATATTTCCCTGCCCCTCCCTTCAGTCAGGCCCAGCTGCAGAACCAGGTAGAGAATGCTTGCGCCTCAATATTTGGACATGCTAGGTCTGTGCTTTCCGCTATAGTAACTGTATTATTTAAAAAAAGATAATTTCCAATGTTTTCCTCAAACTCCAAACAATGAGCTGTTACAAGTGCTAGACTTGTCTGTTAAAAAGCAGAATGATGACAGAGATCGGCTCAACTCAAAATAAGGTCCCTATTCATTGAAAACAATGTTTGATTACTCTTCAGTAAAAGCATATTTTTTGCTGGACTGATGGATCTGAATGTCCTTTTTCAAAAGTAAACCCTGAGCGAGTAGAGTGCGTTTATGTTGAAGTACCTTTTGTTGGGTGCCGTCTCTGCACACAGCCCTCCAGCGTTGACCAGAGCAGACAGAGCCGTGTTGGCCACATATGGGATGGACGCGGCCTCAGCGTGGCTCACTGACTGGGGCTTGTGTGAAACCTAAGAAAAGAAAGGATACTCACACTAATATCGACGTATGGGAAGATTTCACTACTCATCACAAAAATATAGGCCTGGAAAAGGTTTTTGAGCATGTGGGGGGTATGTTTGAGTTACTTTGTTGCAGTGGAATAAATGAGCTATGCCCTTCAGTACAGACATTTACAGACACAAATGTATGAAAAGCAGACATTTGTGAAAAACTACCTTTGTGCTCTGCATTGAATTCTAAAGTCTTTTTAGATGCTTCTATCTCATCCCTAACGATTAACAATTTAAAATTCACATGTTATAGTTGTTTGGAAACAAAATCAGAAAAAGGGCCGTTTAAGTAATGGAAGTAAGGAACTTTTGCACAATAAATGTTCAGTATCTGGATGGTTTTCAGACAAGGGTTTAAAGACATTCAGCTGGCTTGGGCTGTATAACATTATGGGCACAGTTTGTGGTGCATTAATGCGATTCCACCCCTGCTCCTGCTCAGTCACAGATCGACTGTCAGAGCTGCTCCATGCTTCTTTACTCTCCTGCTGTTTCTGCCGCCTAAGCACAGCAGACATATTGTGAAAGGAAAAGCGCCTTTCAGCGGCAAAACAGACTTCACCACAGCACAGTGAAAATAAGCCGTTTCTATTCAACATTGTCTCACTTCACTGCGCTTCAGCCTCACTTCGTCTGTGAATATTAAAAGGTGCAATATGCAACTTTTATGTGGAAAAACATTGATATTTGTGCATAATTTACCTTTTCAGGACCATCACGGTGGCCTCTATAACTCTCCAGGATAAATCGTTTTCTAGGTTCTCTGGTGAGAGAGTCCACCAGCAGTGACAACCTACCAGAAACTCTAAAAACAATAGATCCTGGAGCATCATAGGCGCCACTGTGAAAATGAAGGCGAAATAAAGGCCGTTAAAGGTCACTGAGATACGCACAAATAAAAAGTCCCATAAAAAGTTGCATGATGCACCTTTAAGACAACTGTCATCAAATAATATTGAAGGGCTCAAGTCACTCTTTTAAAACCGTGCCTGTCAGGTGAAGTGTTGCAGTATTTCTGAGTTCAAAAACACAACTTGTGCCATCTGGGCTGATGTGTTTGAATACTGGCCAATCACGTGGTGTGTTGGGAATGGGCGGATGTAACATTTGCCGGAAAAAAAAGCAGTTTTATCGATACTAATTAACAACACAGCAATGATGCTGTGTTGACACAGACACAAACAAAATATTGAATAGATTTGATATGGTAGCAGTTTGTTGTTTTTGACTCTTGCCTGTGATTGGCTAAAATGCACTTGATCTAATCAGCAGCAAAGCGTCGTCCTAAAACGATTTAAACCGGAGCGATCCCAAATTGATAATGTGCTCTAATGAATTGTTGTTCATGCCCAGGATCTGCAGTTATTCGCCCAGGCCCAGGGTGTGACATTGGCTGGGTCTGTCTCTGTCGGCTCGACATTGGTTATGCTCGTCTATTAAAATCTATTACCCTCTGCCAAAGCACATTTAAACGCAATGTGATGTGAGTGTGGAAATATATATAAATATATATATATATATATATATATATATATATAAATATATATATATATATATATATAATTTTAAACACACATTAACGCAAAGGAGCACCACTTGATGACATCAGCGGGTGGAGGCAAGTGTTTACAGCTCTTGAGAAAGAGACTGGCTGAATAAGCAGGATATAAACATAATGAACCATCCAGATGTGTAGAAACTGAAAGCTTTTCCTTGTTAATAATCCGACAGAATCAGAATTGGTTTTATTGACATTGAACAGGTTCACAATGTCCCCTCCTGGAACCGCCACCTTTAACGTGGTGGAGGGGTTTAAGCACCCGAATGATCCTAGGAGCTCTGTTGTCGGGGACTTCGTGCCCCTGGTAGGGTCTCCCAGGGCAAACAGGTCCTAGGTGACGGGTCAGACAAAGAGCGGTTCAGAAGCCCCTTATGAGAGACCAACAGGCCCGTTTAATCGTGAGGCCGTCCTTCTGTGGACCCACCACTTGCAGGAGGAGCCATAAGGGGCTGGTGCAATGTGATTTGGGCAGCTCTAACAGCTGCCCCCACGACCCGGCAACGGACAAGTGGAAGAAGATGGATGGATGGAGGTTCACAATGTAGGAATTTTCTTAAGAGCAACATGAAACATAAAACGTAAATAATAACTATAAAAACTTAAAGCCTTAAAGAGGGGGTATTATGCTTTTTTCAATCACATGGCACCAGTCTATAGCACACTACAATGATGACGAAACCTTCTGTTGGTCTGTAAATGCAGTAAATTGGAATAACTGCCTTGTATAAAATTGCTCTCTCAAAATGGCTGTTGCGAATGTCTTGAAATTAGGCCTCTGTCTTTTTAAGAACCTCTGACCCTTTCCGACACGCCCCCTCCACACGCTGTCTGTGGCATCAGTGGGGAGGGGGTTCTGCTGAGGAGCATTGGTTGGTTACTCGGCTGGTGACGAAAGCTCGGAGGCGTCTCCAGAAGGCGTTCCTAGGAGGACTCAGGCAAACCTATCCCTAAAATGGCTGCCATCAGAGCTTTTACAGATTACTCAAAAATACATGAATGTGCCAAGGCAACACTTCAGAGGGAATGACATAATAACATGATGTAAGCTTGAAAAAGTTGATTTTGCATAATACCACCCCTTTAAAAAGGGCATACATAAAGTAGATAAAAAACAAATGTGATAAAAAAAATAAAAAAAACAAGCGCGTCTTATCAAGCCCCAGTGGCGGACTGCAGTAAAGTGGCCCTACACTTCCAGACCCACGGTAAAGTCTGTCTATTTTCACCGATGTCACGGCACAAGCACAGCATTGTGGCCAGCAGCAAACTCCATCTATCTCCACGACCTGTTTCACTGAAGGAATTTTCAAGGATCTGCCAGAGTTTCTCCGTCTTGTGTCCTCTTTGTAGCCGTTAGCGATAGCCCACGTGTCCACACAAATAACTTAACAAATTAGCAACAGTCCATCGTCTAAAACAGCGCGACTCATCTCTGTCTCCTTCACCCGAGCCTCTCACTCAGTTTAGTAAGCTTTGAATATCACATAAAAACAAATTATTTAAACTGCATTTATCTGCACTCTCTCGTCTTCGTACATGCTTCTGCGCTGACTTCCGGGTCAAATTTATCCCGATTGACCTCTGAGCGATCCCATAATTCATTGCGCCAATTGAGATTACGACTTCGCTTATTCAGATGAGAGGGGTTAGTCAGTCCTCAGCGTTGTGTGTAATGAAGTACTGATCTATCAAAGCTCACCTCGTACTCCGACAGTGTGATGAACTCGGCCAGGCTGCCCTGCTTCCATGGGGGCACGGCGGCCCACACCTGCAGCACACGGGGAGGGGAGGGTTAGAACTGTCGAGGCATATTTTATAACTATCAAATATAACTTGTGAGGTTTGTGACGTGCATCATGTTTTTTTTCCATTCAGTACCAGTACTTTAAGGGCACTTTGTTAACAATACAGTTCCTGAACAGTAACATTTTTGGAGTATGGGACAACCAAGTCACTATCTTCAGTGCTGCCTCAGGCCCATCAGGCTTCTAAACTTGGTATGAGCATGCTGAATGTTTATGTTTACTGTCGGCGATCCTGCACATGTGCATAATGCTGAAGGGCAAAAGCCTCACTTCCACAATCAACACAAGCCGCTCAAACATCATTTTAAGACATCTGCCAGCAATACAGTCGCATGACAGACCAGCTAACAAACTGAAACTGAAAGAGCTGACTCATTTAGATCATCCTTGTGCCGAGGATCACGAGGTCAAGCACAAAACGGACTGCTGCAATCGAAAAGCCCGTGTGATCCGCACCAAATACTACAGCCACAACATCATAAAAAAACATGCACATGACATTAAACTAACAAAAGTTACTCTGAATACTTAAAGGTGCATTATGCAACTTTTTACGCAAAAAAAATATTGAGTGTATTTGACCTTGTAGGGACCCAGTGGCTGTATGAGTTGTCAGCATGGTGCCTTTACTTTTCATCACAGTGGTCCCTCCAATGCTCCAGAATCAATTGTTTTGTAGTGAAAAACAAACAAAACAATTAATCCTGTGATAGCATGAGGGACCCCTAATGCAGCCACTGGGTCACTACAAGGTCAAATACGCACAAATATCAACTTTTAATATTAACATTAAAAGTTGCATAATGCACCTTTAAGTCTAAATTTTCACGGAAAGAAGTTTACCAATAACACTTATGCTATTTATTTATTGTCAAAATCAGCACTTAAATATGACTAAAATCACCAAGCTTCACAAAAGAAGACAGAGGCGGCGAAACCATCCCCACAATTTGGACCTGTTGTACATTTAGAAAGAGCTTGTTTCAAAAGCCTGATCTGTGGCTGGACTGTCCTCACTTTTTCAGCACGGGAACATCTACTATGCCAGGCTTAGCAGACACGATGTAGGCATTTGATGGTAGTAAACTCTTTTGTGTTGGTGGATGTGGAGCTCTAATAACATGAAGTGAGTAAATTCAATCATGGGATGTGTGTGTTTCAGTCTCATTCTAATCACTGTGAGCTGTTGCGTTCTTAGTTTAATCTGATTGAAATTCATGAAACTTTATGCTCCTCTTCTTCTTTCGTTAGTTTTTACTAGAACATCTTGCTACAAATAGAAATACTTCATACAGGAGCAGGACTCCCAAGCCTCCACAGCTTTTCCATCTGCTCCTCTTGATCCACAAACAAACCTATCATGCTAACCCTTCATCACGCTGCTGCCTTTACCTACCAAGATCTGAGCAAACATTCAGTAAACAATAACTCCCTTCTCTTTATGTCTCTCCTTGTTGTAATATGTATTTGTGTGTATTTGGATATCATTGCATTGCTGTAAGGACCCACCTCGTCTCCAGGAGCAAAGTGTGCGACCTCGGATCCACAGTCCACCACCACGCCGGACACATCCCGCCCCAGCACCAGGGGGAACGCACTACTGTCGCCCGGGGAGAAGGGGTCTCTCCTTAGCTTCAACAACTTGGCTCCGTAGCCACCTAGACAGCAGAGAAACAGCAGCAAAAAAATGATACAATGCAGAAAGCACAACAGTATGATTAGATACTGTATTTGTATGTACAGTATATAGGACTGTGAATACAAACCATAAAGTAATTTAAATTAGGTAACAGCAAGATGTCCTGGGTCTCTATTGGGCTTATTCTGAATAAGCTCTAACATGGATTCTCTCTTTAAAACAAATATAAACTAGTGTAAATCATTATATTGAAAGATTGTAAATTCCTAAGCTTAATAGTTTTTTTTGTCATATCAAATTTGTTTTTTCTGTTGTTTTCTTTTTTTACAGTCCTCCTCAACTTTAAACGGTGCCACACAAAAGCTCAGAGTGAGGCCTTATACTATTGTACTAATGTGTGGAACAGTCGACTTGAGGACCTGTAGTCTTTGAAGAACTTTTTTTAATTAGTGGAAACCCAACCCATTAGCTTGACTTTCACATGTTTTAACTTTTGTTTATATATATTTGACAGTGCCCTTGGGGGCTATTTGTGCAATTGTATGTCATACACTATGGGCAGTTTATGTTGGAAGTGCAAGTGTAAAGTTACACACTTCCAGCTCGAGCTATTGCTGGTCTAAAGTATGCACTGGCTACTTCTAGCTGTTGGGCCAAAACCTGGGGCATGAAGTTTAATGCGTGTGTGTCTGTGCTCCACAAAGCAATCTGCCAGCTGCATATACAACCAGGGGTCTCATTCAAAAGACTGTGTGCGAGACTCTGCCTATAAGAGTACGTACGAAACCCAAACTTCACATACTGAGAGAAAATAAAATGGGATTGCACTGCAGGCCTCCATTTCACCATATAAGGACATGCAAAGTAACTACTGAATGAGATTTACCTAAACATGAGGCCATGAGAGGGTTTTACCAAGACTCTGGGAGCAGCGAAGGAGGGGCCTCACACCACAGCAGAGGGAACATGTTACCGCTGCTTCTTTCATCACGAACACTGCACCGTGCAGTGCTTCACCAATAAAACGCTTGGAAATACATGTTTACAGCGTAAATAATATTTAGACGCTGATTGTGATACTTGCTGTTCACGGAGCTCAAACGTCTGAAACTACGGAATAAGCTTGATGGGCTCTTAATCACTCAGATATTGTTGCTTAAACTCGCTGTATGTGCAGTCGGGGTTTTAGGACAGACAGCGGTTCGTGGCATGAATGAGGAGCAGTGTCCGAGTGGTGTGAGAGAGAGGGAGGTAATGGAGCTGCAGCGTCTAGAGAGAAGGCACAAGACCATTCAGAGCTGAATGGACTTGTGCCTTGGACCAGCGCGCTCCGGTGTCTGCATGAGCGTGCACGTCTTTGAGCATCAGAGATTACAGCAATTTATTTTGTCAAAGTATAGAAACTAAAGATTTAAACACTTTACACAAAGCCTATGGCACCAAACTTGATTTCACTGCCCCTCGCTGATTTCCCTCGCTTCTCCTCGCATCTATGCAGCGTTTCTGAAAAGTGTGTACGACGTAAGGTAGACACAGACATCGTGTGGTGGTGCGTAATGTTTCACGTTGATTTCTATAAATACCACCTTTGGCACAGAACGTGCAGAACTCCTGGTTGTGTTTGAGGATCACACTTACTCAAATGAGACAAAACTTCTGGGGTGATCCTGAGTGACCTAAACGTTAAGCATCATAGGAGATTTTTAAGACAAAGCTGCCACCAAGAAGTAACTAACTTCTGCTGCGCATATGGTCCACATCAGATCTGGGGCCTCATGTATAAAGCTTGCTTATGCCTTACGCATGGTGTAAGCTGCCCTCTGTGCCAAACATGGCATTTATTAAACTCCTACTTGGCTTTGAATTTTGTTTATCTCCACGTCAGCTCTGACCCTGGCTTACATGCAAAGACAGGAGTCAAGGCTGAAGTCAAGGGGAAAAGGTGACACACGTGAGAGGAGGTGAGGTGGAGACAGACGAGGAAATGTTGGATTGTATTTTCTTCCATTTTAAATCCTATGCAAAATAAAAATTAAACTTCTGTGTCTGTGCAGCTCTTATGTGGAGAGGCAGTTCATTCCACAGTTTCAGAGCTGCAACAGAGAAAGCCCTGTCCCCTTCGTACAAGAAGCTCAGACAAATACAGAGGAGTAGCGCCATGGAGACATTTAATAACAACAAGTAGAAGCTCAAACCTTATCCTATAATACACAGGAAGCCAATGTAGAGCAGCTAACACAGGGGTGATGTGCTGTTGCTTTTTGGTCACTGTGAGGAGACGGGCAGCTGCGTTTTGATCCCCCTGGAGGCGAAGAATTGAACGCTGACCAAGACCAATGTACACAGAATTACAATAATCAAGTCGCGAAGTTATAAAAGCATGAATGGCTTTCTCAAAGTCACAGGCAGGTAGATAATTTTTCACCTTGCTTGGAGTTTTAAGGTGGAAAATGCTTGATTTGACAACATGAAATATGTTTCTCAAATTTAAATTCAGTGTCTACAAACACACCGAGATCCTTGCAAAAGGGTGACAGAAGGAGGCCAGAGGGCCAATGGCGCTGTCACCATTGACTAGAACATTTGAATCAGAATTTCCAAATATTAAAATTTCTGTCTTATCTTTGTTTAGACTTAAAAGTTTGGTCGATCCATATTTTTTTAAAAATAATTATTGTTGAAATTGTTCAAAACTAGTAAATATTACAAAAAAATATCTAAATAATGTTATGTAATAATGTGCACCGACCAAACTATGTGTTTCCTGATGATCATGAAACACATAGTTTGGTCCCACAGCCGCTGTCTGTGGCGGGTGTAGTGTTGAGGTCGTGTCTTGGTTTGGCTACACAGATGCTTAACATCTTGGACTATGGTTGTGTCATTCAGCCTGGGTCTATGGGGGAATTCAAGGGGTATTAGATAAACAAGTTCATAATTCTTTTTCAGAATCTTTTTCAGAATTGTTTTTATTATAACGGTTTGTACTCAGTCTTTGTTCTGAAATGATGACATTCATCCAGAGAACTCTGCAGAAAGGTGCACCTTCACTTGACATCAGCAGGTGAGGGCAAGCATTTGGAGCTGGTGTGTTATTGAGAAGGACACAGTTATAACAATGGATTACTCTTATGTTACTCATGTATTATTATGAAACAAAACAACACTCCAGCTACATGAGGGAGAATACTGTTTGCAAGTGGACGCTGTCAGTCCAGCCTGACTTACCCCTCATGGCCAAGTCCAGCGGGTTGAGACTTGTGGCGTAGACTTTGACGTGCACATCGGTGGGAGAGAACACAGCGGGGGTAGTGATCTCCTCTGTGTACCTCAACACGGCGTTTGTCCCGTACTGATCAATGACCCATGCGGACATACAGCTCTGCAGCCTGTGGGACGAGATGCTAAACGCTCTCCTAAAGCTCGGCTTCTTCGATAAAGTCCTGCACAGACGCGGGGAGAGGAAATACAACAACCGAGCAGACGCCATGATCCCCTAAAGGCCTCGTATATCACGCTTTCACAAGGAACTAGCTCCCACCAAGGTCAGTGTTGTTGTTACTCAACGGGACATACTAGTGGGGCAGCAGGTGTTAGCTTAGCCGCTTGCTAGGCTAACTCCAAGCAGGCTGCAAAAATATTCTGCAGTATTATTGAAATAAATTTGCGACACGTGTCAGCAATGCAAACCGGAGAACCGTGTCTATAAATGCAACGCGCAGAAGGAGAACTACATGAAATATTTGCGGGAAATGGTCAATAATGAGGTTAAGGTTTCCTAGCTGCTGTGGTTAGCAGTGGCTAACAGCTGACGGTAGCGCAGGAGCCAATCAGATGCTGCAAATTCCAGCCAATGGGAAACCAGAGTCTTCTTCTTCGTTTATGCATTTAAGATACTGGTAAACATTATGGTACAATACTGCCACCTCTGGCTTCCAGAGGTAGTCACAAGTAGTCACATTTTTGTTTGGCAAATAAAAAGGGAAGTAAACTGAATTAAAGTAAATGACAACATCGAGACAATAAAAGCATAATGATAATAATACTAAATAAAATAAAATGTTTTGCCTCCTTTCAGGAACAACGCCATAGGCCTACTTCAAAGGAACAGGCCACCGTTTTTCCATACTAAGATATGTTCTTACCTGAGCTTAGACGAGTTGATGTGTACCTGTCTGGTCTTTATGTGTGCACTCAGTCACACAACACCAAGACCAAAGATGTTGATAGTATTTAGCCTCTCTTCCTCTCCTCTATGGGACCAAACGGGGTGAAGTTAGAAGCGACCAAGCTCTGCATGTTTTCCCTATTTAAACAGGGTAACACCTTAGGAGCTCTTCAACTTCCACGCAGTATTATCTTCAGAATTCTTTAGGAGTGAAAATATTACTGCACGGACGTCGAAGTGCTAGTAAAGTGTTCTTACGCCTTACAATATAGCACCCCTTTTTATCCGCTTTGAAAATCGGTATGTTAAATTTTGTGTAACTAGACTTGGATCGTGTAACTACTCACGTTACTGTATTTAAATAGGGGAAATGTGGAGGAGTTTGGTCACTTCTAACTTCACCCTGTTTGGCCCAATAAAGGAGAGGAGGAGGAGGGGACTGAGGGCACGCACAAATGGCTTCACAATGGCTTTAAGCATCATACAAATGCCAGGAGTGGAACTTTAAGATCCTACACCGTTCAGTCGATTTGGATGTAAATAGCCTCAAATTAAAGCTGTAAGTCTGCAGTTTAACTACATATTTTTTTTATTTATAATCCATTGTGGTGGTAAATAGGGCCAAAAACATAAGAAATGACTTAATGTCCCAATATTTATGGACCTGACTGTACCTATTATTAGCTGAATTTGATATTTGTCTGTGTTCTTTGCGTCTACATTTCTGCTGATTGAAGCAGCTTTTTTCGTCTCATAGAAATCCTCCTATAGACTTTGAGACACCAAGGAAATAAATAAATAATGTTAATAACTAAAACAAAACAATAATGTGAATACTTTGGTGAATGAAAACTGCACCACATTCTCATAACTTCCTGTGCATCTCAAACCTCCACGCCCTCATCGCATCCGCTCCAGTTCCTGTCTTCCAAATATGCAGCCCATAAAGTGGAGAAGGAGCACTCTCCTGGATGTGCGCGCTGGGTCCTCTGGGGGTAGAGTGGTCTCTTTAACAAACCCGATATTACCAATGATTATCGTATGGTTGGTGATTCTCTTGTTTCTTATTCTGTTGAAATAAAATGATAATGGCTTTCATCTGATGAGTGCAGTGCTGGGTGATAAAGCATGATAATCACGTACCACACAAGTGCGCAGAGTTTGACTTTAATGCTTCAACTAATAGCCACTTTGAGCTATAGCGAAAGTTGGCCAGTGTTATGGCGGCATAGAGGCAATGGGTCATTTTGGCATTGATATAAGCTGAAGAGATGAACGTTATGCACCCAGAGGATGAAATAAAGCCATAAGACAAAAAGAGCTGATTCACATTAGCCAATATTTAGATTTTTAATAAAAAGAGAGCTACTCTATTTTCCTTGTTTATTCCGGTTCGTTATTAGCTGCTACATTTGGGTCAGTAAAGTGTACGTTGTTCCAAAAATCGGCTTAAAAATCCAAACATGTTTTATGTACTGTGACTGGGGATTACGTGTCTCTGCCGGACACAGTACATGATTCGAATGCAGGTCAGGTCGAGAACCTCCCACACTACAAGATTCTCGCAGCGGCTAGTGCTGCCTTCTACCTGGACGTGGCCTTTCTGTGTTCTCCCTGTATCTCTGAAGGTTTCCTTCGGATTCTGCCGGTTTCCCCTACCACTGAAAAACATGTACAATAGGAGAATTCTCCAGCCAGGTGATTCTGACCATCAGCCTGGCTCCACATCTGGAGATGGGTCCCCAGGTCCCCTCACCTCAGGGGCATTGAAGGATGGGTGGAATGCACCTTAAGTCGTCATGACTCTCCACAACGGAAAATGTTTGTATGTGCTTAGCTTATGTCCATTCTTTGATTACTAGAAACAGACTTTTCTATGTTGATTGTGCCTTTAAAGCCACCCTCAGATATACTCCTGGGATGTTTTTTGTCAGTAGGTGTCATTAGTGAACTCCACAAGCAATTATCTGTTAATAAATACGCCACCTTTCCACCTGGAATCTCTCGTTTGAGCAGCGAGCAATTTAATATTTTATCTAGTGGAGCTAATTTAATTCCATTAACAATATGTAAAACATGTAACATTGTTTATAGCTGCTAATAATGTCTTGCTCCCACTAATCTATGCGGTGACCGGAAGTCACTAGCTCAAAACCCCTAAACCAAGAAATAAGAAAATGCCAGTTTTATAGATTTCTGTTTTTTTTTTTTCCGATTTCTTCATTATTTTTTCAAATTTATAAAATGGTAAATGGACTCAACTTATAAAGCACTGTTCTACCTTTATCAGGCCCAAAGCACTTTACAGTAAGGAACCAGTTACCCATTTACACAGCGGAGACACTGGAGGCAAGTAGGGTGAGGTGTCTTGCCCAAGGACACAACGACGGTGTGCATTTGCAGGAGCTGGGATTCGAACCCACGACCTTTCAAGCACAAGACGACCCGCTCCACCAACTGTGCCACCGTTGCTTGATGAAAAAAAAAACCATTAAAACAAACCAATGATTTGGATTTTCAGATTTTATTTAGAAATGAAAAAAACAAAACAAAGAACGAACCATAAACGGATTTTGAAACAATGGAAACACTTTTCAGTGACATTTAAGGCCTTCATTTTGGCATTGATGTAGTTCTAATGATGGATTTTGTCTTTTTTTTACCTTTATTTAACCACTGAGATTAAGAATCTCTTTTTCAGGGGAAACCTACTGTGCATGTTTTTAATGGTAGGGGAAACTGGAGTACCCGAAGGAAACCTACGCAGACACAGGGAGAACATGCAAACTTCATAGAAAGGACACATCCAGGTGGGAATCGAACCTAGGACCATGTTGCTGGAGGCACAAGTGCTAACCACTGTGCCGTCATTACTGGTTGAGTTAATGTTTTGCCATTACGCTGCTTGTAGAATGTAGCTTTGCTGCAGACGTGCTGTTCCCTGCAGCTCCGTCTGAACAGTCTCTTCTCACGCCCACAGTAAAGGCAGGACAGTGTGGGAGGAGAGAATGACAAGGCATCTTTAGCCTTAGCCATCAATCTACCTGCTGTATTTCATCTGCCAGAGGCGGGAGCAGTGTTCATTTCAGCGACGAAGTCCATGTGGGAGAAGAAAAGCACACAATATGGTTAAATGTGTTTGAATACAATAATACACTTGACTAAAATAGAAGGATTACTGTATCAGAGCGAAACCTGACTAACACTCAATGACATTTTCATCGTCAGACAAAGACTAAAACTAAATCATAATCAGTCATTTGTTTTGTACAGCCCAGGGGTCAGCAGCCTTCATTATCAAAAGAGTCATTTGACTCTCTCAATTCGGAGCTGCAAAATATAACACAACTTCAAACTTTTAGCATGTTTAATCTTTTGTTGATTTTTTTCATGGAAACCGAAGTGCAGTCTGTGTGTTTGAAATAACCTAAATCAAATCAAATCAAATTTATTTATATAGCACATTTAAAACAACTCCTGTTGACCAAAGTGCTTCACAAAAGGTCTACAGTACAGAAAAAAATATATATATATAATAATAAGAAACAAAACACACTAGAAATGCAATGGCTGCGCCATTGCGATTGACTGCGGAAATGCGGGATGTGAATGCAGAAATCGCATAAACTCTTCAATTTGCATAATCAAATTTGCATAAACTGGTAAAATGCATAAAATGTCATGTTGCATAAACTGTATAAACTGCATAAAGTGGTAAAATGCATGAACGGGTTAATTTGCATAAATTATGTAAATTGCATAAACTCTTTAAAATTCATAAATCCTAAATGGAATAAACTCTTAAGTTGCATAAATGCTTTAAAATGCATTCACTGGTTAAATCCCATAAAGTGGTTAATTTGTATAAATTGTTCATATTGCATAGACTTTTATATTCCATAAACTGGTCAAACTGTTGAAAGTGCTTGATTGGCAGAAGCTGCACAAACGGCTGAAAGGCCTGGAGTCTCCTGATTGGCTGGATTCCCCCATACACACCAATGCAAAAATTTCAAAATCTCGTATAAAAAAACTGGAAAACTGCAGAAGGCCAATTTTTTCTCAAAACCCTCAAGTTGCATAAGCTGAACATGCACAAAGTGCAGAAATTGCAGAAAATGCAGAAAAAAGTGCAGAAAAGCATGGATTTGCGGCAGCCTCATTATAAGTCAATGGGAAAAATCTCCGACATTTTGGCCGATTGCGGAAAAAACGGAAGTTGCAGAAGTCCCAAAAGTAATAGCACCCTTCTCCTCAACATGCGGAACGTTTTGATGCATAACTTGCATAAATTGCACAAAGCATGAAGGTGCTGAAAGCTGGAGAAAATCGGGAAAAAGATGGAAGAGGAATAATAATAAAGAACATGAAAACCAATAATTGACTGCGGAAGAATTCCGCAGTCAATCAAATATACAAAACAGCAAAGCACTAACAGCTTAGATTTGGCCAGATATGTGCTAGATAGTGTTAAAGGGGGGGTATTATGCCAAATCTACTTTTTCAAGCTTTACATCATGTTATTATGTCATTCCCTCATTAAAAACATGCCTGAAGTGTTGCCTTGGCACATTCACGTATTTTTGAGTAATCTGTAAAAACTCTGATGGCGGCCATTTTAGGGACAGCTTTGCCTGAGTCCTCCTAGGAACGCCCCCACCTCCTGGAGACGCCTCCGAGCTTTCGTCACCAGCCGAGTAACCGACCACTGCTCCTCAGCAGAACCCCCTCCCTACTGATACCACAGACAGCGTGTGGAGGGGGCGTGGTTCTTAAAGAGACAGAGGCCTATTTCAAGACATTCGCTACAGCCATTTTGAAAGAGCAATTTTATACAAGGCAGTTATTCTAATTTACTGCATTTACAGACCAACAGAAGGTTGCATCATCATTGTAGTGTGCTATAGACTGGTGCCATGTGATTGAAAAAAGCATAATACCCCCTCTTTAAAAGCTTTTGCATAAAAGTGTGTCTTAAGCAACGATTTAAACTGGTCAAGTGAAAATGAAACAGTGAACCATGGAGGCCTGGTTGTGTCCTCCCTAGATTTGTGTCAAATTAAAATAAAAACTAGCCTACTTTAATCAAATTAAAACATTTACTGCAGCGTAGCAGCCTTTAAAAAGTAAACATAAAATTAAGAATGTTTGTGGCAGGTCCATTTCAGAGAAGCTCTTGTCTTTATCAGCCAGCAATCAAACGAAGCGCCTTAACATACAACACAAACCTACATCAGCCAAGGCCAAAGGAAGCATCATAAGGAGGCTGAAGAGCTGCAGGGTGTAGACCCTGGTATAGCCCATTAGCACAACACGAGTAGCCTGAAAGGGCACAAAACAGTAAAACAATAACCAATACAAAGTCCAAGCAAATGTAGTGTTCAGGCAAACATACAGTCTAAACAGATGTAATGTCTAAGTAAGCGTCAGCAGCAGGTGGTGACGAGCCTCAGGGGTGTGTCCCGTCCTTACACTCTCCTACACGACAAGGAAAGACTCAAAAACCCAGAGGGAGAAAAGAGAAACCTTCACAGAAGGAGAGATCCACTTCCATGGACGGACAGGCTATAGACCGAGGGCCGATGGGAGTCCCTCAGCAGACAGGGCGGAAGAACGTCCAGTCCTTGTTGGAGCTTCAGTTCTTCAGCTCTGTTGGTTCGAGGTTCCTCGGGGTTGAGGACTGCAATAGTAACATCCGGTCGGTCAGTTATCACTGGAGCCCGGAGCAGCCTGCGGCAGGTCATCTGCAACAAGGGGACATCATATGAATAGCGATGAATAGACTACACATAAAGGAAATATTGAATCCTAGTTTAAAGACACAATATATGCAGTAAGAGGAGCCAGAGGACAGGGCTCAGTATGTTGTCAAAATACTACACTACTACACTATACAAAAGTATAGAGCAAGTGGGCTCACATACACACTCTTAATCATCCTGGTCACCACTGAACACACCATTGTGGCAACTAGAGCCTGGATCTCACGCACACACAAAAAGTACTTTCCTTTGTAGCTCACGCAAAAGTACAGATTGAAAGTCCCCAGGTCTGACCATTAAACGATTTAGTCCCACAGGAGCTCTGCAGTGGACTCAACATTGAGGTCAGAGGGGGAGGAGTCTGGCAGAAAGCTGTTGCCATGGGAGACAATAGACAGAAATAAACACAGTCCGAGTGAGACACTGTGCTGCAGGTCTGTGTCAGTAAAGGGCACATGCAGGTTAGTCAGACGTTTAAAACTGCTTTGGAGAAACATAAACATAATCTATACCAGCTCAATAAAACTGTGCTGTCCCCAGTTTATGTTTTCCCCAGGAGGAGAGAAGGAAGGCAGCAGCGGCAAGAGCCTGCCCAGACTGATATCCCTGTGTATGAAATGTATCATTCTGGATGCTACCACCGTGCCACTGTAAGGTCAGGGCAAAACCACCCATGGTCAGGTCAGCTGCAGCACTAAACCCACAGAGCAAAGCTTCTCTGGGAGGTCTGGTACTGTTTGAACTCAGAATTTCCTTTACATGTAGGCCGATCATTGCTATTCTCATGGTGTCCCCCTGTCCTGCTGTTGGCTGCTCTGCGTCTCTCCTTCTTGTGGTTCTCCCCAAGGTTCCTCTTTTGTCCCACCGGACAGGACAGGACAGGACTATACTTTGTAGAAAACACAAAGGACCAACAGTCACGCATGGGCAATAAATCATCTACAGTCCCCATGCATGTGCTGTACTCGGGCCGGACCCTCCCATGAAAATGATTGTTAACAATGACCTGACCCTCTGACCAGGCTAAGCTATGGGCTGCCCTCCAAGCCCCCCTCAAGTCTACAAGATCATATTGATGATGCTGTCTGGCAGATGCAAATTTACAATATCGAGGTTATCTCCTATAATGGAGGGGGAAAAAATGGAGAAAAGGGGAAAAACATGGGGAACGTGGAAAGTGTTTTTTCTCCCTTTTTGTAGTTTTGTAGTTTTGTAGTCTTCAGGACAATTATCTTTTTGAGCAATGTAAATGAATGAAGATATTTTTGCATATTTTGTAAAAAAAAATACCACTTCATCATTGTTGTCTTTTGTAATTGTGAATCCTTGAGCTGTATTCTAGATACATTATTTTAAGTTTAATATCTGGGTAAAAAATACAACAGTAAAGGTTTGCGCAGCCGTGTAATATCAAAGGGAGGATATAAAAAGTCCTGTCCCGCAGAGCGAGTTTCACTGGGCAGTGAGAGTTATGTGTCTAAGAGAGACAGAGAACAGAGTGGCACGTCCAATTAGAGTGTGAAATTACATTAGCACTCACAGCAGCGGTAATGAGGAGGACCGGAGCAACAACAGTGACCCAGCTTTTATTCAAACCCACCGTGATTCAGCTTTTACAACCCAACGAGAAAAGAATGGAGCGAGCTCAGTATAAAGCACTGTTCAGCCTTCAAACATGTTCATGGATGTTCATGATTCACCTGCACGCCTGAACGCCGGGTTCTATAAACCACACACACTTTTATCAAGTTCAACAAAGGAAGTCGAGTGAACTTTCTTTTGCCAATAGTAATTTGTATCTAACATAAAAGTAGTACTTTCTCACTTTCCCGGTCGTATGTCCTAAAGGTGAAAAATCCGCAAGGCGAAGACTAAAGTGAGAAGAGTGTGAACACATTCAGGCTATAGCTAAAAGTGGGTGAACGCTGTTGGCTTTGCCAAGTATGAATTCCTCTGACTCAGCAGATGTTGGGACACAGTTCCCGTTCTGCACCTGGATCGTTTTCCTGTTTTCAGAAACATGTTCCAGTGTGCACTGCACTTACAGTCCTCCAACCAAAGAAATGATGTTTCAGTTTAAAAGTTAGAGGCTCAGAGCAGAAGCCGTCAGGTCCAGAGGATTCCACTGTACAAGGCACAAGAGCTAAGAAACTCTTTACCCACAGAACTGAAGGGAGGGTAACGCTGGGCCCTTTTAAAATGTTTTTTACTGTATGACTCTGTTGTTTTGTCCTCAGAAACATACCTGGAGTTGTTTTTTGAGCCACTTGCACACGTTTGAGTGGTCTTTAAATCTTCCCTGGTGACTATTCTTGGGTCTGCAGAGGCAGCTTATACGAAGCTCCTCCTTACCCCTAGCTCCTCCCATGGCTCCTCCCATGGCTCCTGACCTTCCAATCCCTTGCTAAGCTTATCCTTCCTTTGCAAGTGCAAAAGCATGGTCGCCAGCCTGCTTTTCTTCTTCTTACTGAGAGCAGCTTCACAGAAGGACAGCGAAAGAAACTGTTGAGGGTTAGGAATGTTCCATTCGGGTCTCTCTTTGTCATTCCAGTTAACAGTAAATCTTGAGCATGAACCGTTTGTATGACTATTGTTCAGCTTTATACCAAATTTTCACTGTACTGTGAAGATTTTGTACACATAAATATTCAAGACTAAATCCAAACGTATTGATATACTATGTAAAATCAAAACCTCTGTGAATCCAGTTCCCTCATCCGTCCATACTTTAGTTATTGAGTGAAAATGTGGGGAACACTGATAAAACTACAGCCTATTTTCTTTGTACAAAATAAAGCAATTAGAGTGGTCAGCCGTGCAGAATACCCCTATATGTTCCAACCATGTCCTAGTGTGTAGAATAAGCTCAGACCTGTTCATCACAACTGTCTCTAAAATCCTGCACTGTCACTCACAAAGGTGTTACTTTGGGTCTGAAGTGCCGTCATGCACAAGCTTAATATAGAAGCTGCAGTTACGCATAAGACCTGAGGTGCAGTGAGTATAAAATGTCAAACTTGCATCTAGCCCCTTTAGGGCTCCAAAACTATGAATACGTTTAAAAAAAAATTCCGGATTAAATTTAATGGAAAAGAATAGAACACTTGAAGGAAGGTCGTCAGTAATGAAATTAACGGCGGAGTTGATGTTTTATGTTCATGTGTTACAGGTGATACACACATTTTTGTGTGAAAATTGTCATTTATTTCTGTAATTCAATTTAAAATGTGGAACTAATATATGATATAGACTCATGACATACAAAGTGACATATGTCAGCCTTTGTTATAATTTTGATGATTTTGGCTTACAGCTTGTAAAAACCCCAAATTCAAAATTTCAGAAGATTAGAATATTACATCAATAAATCAATAAGAAAAAGATTTTAAACAGAGAAATGTTGGCCCTTTAAAAACTATAATCATGCATATGCACCTTGTACTTGGTTTGGGCCCCTTTGACATGAATTACAGCCTTAATGCAGTGTGGCATGGATGCTATCAGAATATTGTCATGCAAAGTGAGATACATCCAGCCTTTTTTTGTTATGATTTTGATAATTGTGGCTTGTAAAAAAAACTCAAATAAAACATCTCAGAAACATCTCAGGATGACCGCAGTCTGGAGAGGATTGTCAGGAAAAGGCCATTCAAAAGTGTGGGGGACCTTCACAAGGACTGGACTGAGGCTGGAGTCAGAGCATCAAGAGCCTCCACAGACGGGTCCTGGAAATGGGCTTCAGATGTCAGATTCCTCTGAAGCATCCTGGTCTTTCATAACACCTCAGCAGAGCCACAGGCTGAGAGCATCCATGCCACGAACCTCATTAAGGCCGTCATTCAAGTAAAAGGGGCCCAAGTTTTTTTCTTGTCAGAGGGCCAACATTTCTCTGTTTAAAATCAATTACATTTTTTTTATTGATTTCATGTAATATTTAAATTTTCAATTTCAATTTTAATTTTCATTTGGGGTTTTTACAAGCTGTAAGCCATAATAATGAAAATAAAACAAACAAAGGTTTGACATAAGTCACTTTGCATGACATGAGTTTATATCATATATTAGTTTCACATTTTAAGTTGTATTACAGAAATAAATGAACTTTTTCACGATAATTTTCCGAGTTTCACCTGTATGTTCTGTCTTTAGTCATATATTGTTACAGCTGTAAATGGGGTTAGGCAGAATAAATCATTAATTATGCACTTAAAACACGTGTATTCTTATTTTATAATCTACCAGATCACTGAAAATATGTGACATGTGTTTGAAATGTTTATAATGACCGATGAACCACTGTTGAGGTCTCGAGAAAGGCCATCTCTGCCTCAAATCCCGACCGTGCAGGACCAGATGCGCTGAGGGGCTAAAGCTTACAGTAAACATCATCAATGAGGACACAAACACTCATCACATCACTACAGGGAAAAGGTTTCACAACTAAAACGATAAAAAATCTTAAATACAAACTCTTTGTGAGTTTAAAACACATCGGCCTCTCCGGTGCTGTACACAAATGGTTTACTTCCTACCTCACAGACAGGACGTTCATGGTGAGTGTGGATACCTGCTCCTCTAAGGTCCATGGAATTACATGTGGTGTGCCCCAGGGTTTAATTTTAGGCCCAGTGCTTTTTAATCTGATGGTGGTGTCATCAGGAGACACAGGGTCAACTTTCACAGTTATGCTGATGATACACAGTTATACATCTCCATGTCTCCAGATGACACCAGGCCAATAGATGCACTTTTTAACTGCATTTTAGATATCAAATTCTGGATGACAGAAAACTTTCTCCAGCTTAACCAGGACAAAACTGAAATGTTAGTCATCGGCCCTAAGGCCCAGAGAGAGAGACTTTTAACTACAATCACTGTCTATTAATCCTTCCTCACAGGTGAAGAACCTGGGTGTGATCTTTGACTCTGAGCTGGCGTTTATTCCACACATTAAGACTATCACAAAGATAGATTTTTACCATCTAAAGAACATCGCCCCATTCTCTCTCGGGCCAACACGGAGACGCTAATGCATGCTTTTATCACCAGTCGCATCCACCACTGTAATGCCCTGCTTTCTGGTCTTCCCAAAAAGAGTATCTCAGGTTTACAACTTTTACAAAATTCAGCAGCTCGTGTCCTGACAAAGACCAGGAGGCGGGACCACATTACACCGGTTTAAGAATCGCTGCATTGGCTCCCCGTGTGTTTCAGGATCGATTTTAAAGTTCTTTTAATGTTTTTTAAATGTCTTAATGGTCTTGGTCCTTCTTATCTTTCAGAACTGCTTTTACCTTACGAAACCTTCACGACCCCTTCGCTCCTCCGGCAGGGATCTCCTAGTTATTCCTAAAGTCAACAAAAAGACTCATGGTGAGGCGTCTTTCCAACATTACGGCCCTCGCCTCTGGAACCACCTGAGGAGGAGCTCAGGGCGGCAGAGAACGAAAATGTTTTTAAGAGCAGGCTCAAGACCCACCTTTTTAGCTTAGCTTTTTACTGACATCTATTTATTTAGTCCTCATATATAAAATATATATATGGGAGGGTGTGCCAGGCGCATTGTTTTAAATGTTGTAATCTGTAAAGCACTTTGTGATACCTTTCGGTATGAAAAGCGCTTTATAAATAAAGTTTGATTGATTGATTGATTGAGTCTACATCAGCTCTAACAGTCATTAGTCATTAGAATCATCTAATGACTAATGACAAAAATCCACCCAGACTTTTATACATTTTTCATTTTTACAGATTACACATATTCATTGGTCCAGGTTTTACCAAAACCAACAAACTAAAAAGAGAGTTTTTCTAATGGCTCTTTGAACAGCTCTTTGCTTGATTGGAGAGCCGTGGATCTCATCGTCCGGTACGTGAGCGTAAGGAACTTCAGGAAGGTGCTGGCTAAAATGGGACACGGCCTGATTTGCTTATGGAATGAGGTTACTAGCACTGCGGACTGCTGTCAACTGAGGATGGAGAGGTTAAATGAATGATCTAGGTCATATTGGGAACTACATACAGTATGAGCTATTCAAAACTACCTTTAAACGACATTGATATTCACAATTCAAGGCGTTTAAACCCATTCTTAATATTTAGTTGTTGCAGCGTACATACTGTCAGGACACGTAATATGATATATGAAAAGTATGAAAATAGCTAAAGCTAGACTTCGACAGTGGCCCTGATATAAGCTGCACAGATCCATTCCATGTGAGATCAGGGAGGCATTAGCTAACCACTGATATTTCAACCTGAAAAGACTCACAGAGACAGAATGTGTTAGGAAGTTTTATTGAACATGGATCACGATTGGGGCTCAGACCCTGGCGGAAGATTGCATTGATGATATGGAATACATGGCAATGATGGGTGATAGCCAAGAATCTTCCCCCGGAGCCCGGACACTAGTGGTGGCTGGAAGAGACCCCGGGCGGTCAGTTGACACGACGAGCAGAGCTGAGGAGAGGCCAGGCAGGTGGAGGAGGGGTGGAGGAAGGTCGCAGCACGGTTGAGAAACGTGGTTGACCGAGGAGCTGAAGAAGGGGATCCTGTGCAATGAATGCCTGAAGCAGGATGGGCAGCTGTGGTGATGATTGTATAATGAAGGCAGCAGGTCGGTCTTCCTGGTTGAATTTGCGCTGAAGCTTCATAACTTTTAGTTTTCTAACTGGCAGTAGCGTGCTGTCAAGGCCCGCAAACCCTTCTCTGCTGGCCGAAACAATGTTACAATAACCCGAATATATTTAATTAAGGATCCAAATATTTAAAATAGCTCAAAATATGATTTCCTTTATATTTTATATTGTTACATTGTCATGTAACACATTATCAGTGTTACTTGCCCAGTGTGACTGTGCGACACCTGCTTTACCTCCCGCTAACTCATCCACTTTCAGTGTTGACATTAGCGATAGTACAGACAATGGACAGAGGGCCTGCTTCCAGTGGAGATAAAGGAAATCTGAGCATGCATTTTTGTGCCATCTGCAGGAAGTGACTGCAGGATGAAATTGCTGGCGTTTTACAGTTTCTTCCTTGTGGTTTTACTTGTCTTTCTAAATAAGAGAAATGCAAACCGTTGTCATCGATTGCCACGCACGTATTTAAAAACATGAAGCGGAGGCATATGGACAGAATCACTCGACTGGAGGCTTAACCTGTTCTACATGTACTGTGTGTTTTCACAAACTTAGTTAAAAGCAAAAAAAAAGTGACTTTGCTAATGTGGTTGCAATTGATTTCCGCCTGCGTTGGTGGGAAAGTGGATGTTGTTAGCACTTTCTCACAGATCGATCAGAAAACATTCTTTCCAAGTAGCTCATGTGTGTCTGTTTGTGACTGACCGGCGATGCAAGGGCTTATGTGGACGGCCTCATGTCTAATTCACGCAGACCACCCCACACTTTTTCCATTTCTAATGCGTCTCACAGAGCAGATTTCTGTCTTTCTTAATGGAATAAGTGCTGTTTCAAATGTATTGTTGATCTGCGCATATGATCAATTTGCAGCAGACATGAGCACTGACTGAAACGTGCTTAAGCTAAAATCTTATGTAAAGCATCTTAATAATAATATTTTAATAATGTTTTTGTGCATTGTCCCTGTTAAATAAACTAATAAACAAAACAAAACTAAACAAATAAACTGTTTAATGCACCTGTACTCCCTTTTTAGTCATATTTGACAATTTTCAACCACATAATTTGCTTAAATAATATCGCTTATGATCTGACCTACTGACCAGGCAAAGCTCTGGCCCGCTCCCCATGTTGGGAACCAGTGCTTCAGCCAGTGGAAAACAAACATCACTGTAACATTTCACCAATCATTTACAAATGTCATTCATTTTAACATTGTGGGCCATTGTGGGTCAGTGTTGCTCAAAAGGAAGTTGGTATCTTGCATCCAACAAACTGTGCACCAGTGCGATCATCTGAGGACGTCACTCACAGTGAAAAAGGGGGTCAGTGGAGGCTACAAACAGACACACAGGACATACTACACTGTCTGTGTCGAGAGAGAATGTATCAATGGTCTGAGTTGCGCCACCACTGTGGGCCAACCTGACGAGCATGTTTTTGGAGGTGGAGGAAACCGTAGCACCCGGAGGGAACCTGGCTGCCTTCAGTCTCCTCTGATCCAGCGCCTCCTGGGTTTGTCCCTGTTACAGAGCGTGGTGTCCTGCACTGGTCAGCTCCTCTACATCCTCCTTCCTCTTCCTCCTGAGCAGCTCCCTCAGAAGGCATGTGTGGCTTGACCGGATACCTCCTCGTTTGTCCCTTTTTTGTTTCCTGTGGCTTCTCTTGTGACGCCTCCACTTTGTAGCTTCAGTTTCCCCTGGGGGAGACTGACAGAAGCGCTGTCGCATCTGCGCCAACGGTCCCTCTGATACCACCACACCTTCACTCACACACACACATCATTCATCCATGTACACCCTATTGTACATGTTCTTAGTGGTAGGGGAAACCGGAGTACCCGGAGGAAACCTACGCAGAAACGGGGAGAACATGCAAACTCCACACAGAAAGGCCCCGTCCAGGTGGGAATCGAACCCGGGACCTTCTAGCCAAGAGCTCTAACCGCTGTGCTTCCGTGCCGCCATTATCATTTTCATTATTACTTGTCATACAGTATATATGATACAAGATGCTTTTCCTGGTCGTCCTTCCTGTTCTGAAGCTTGACACGGGACACCGGAGCGTGCCTTGAATAATGTAGAGACCTATTCAATGTCTGAAGAGCCTTTGGGTGTCACACTCAGGCGCTGCTGATAACTGGGTCAAACGCAGCCGCCACTGACGGGAAATACACCGTGACAAAACGCACCGTTTAAGGCTTCAAACTGGTCACAGCCATGGGATCCGGCACTCCATACGGGTAGTCCCAGCAGCGTTGAAGGATGGGTCAAAAGCAGAGGACAGTGAAGTACAGCTTAACCTTAAGCAAATAACATGGCTTAACAACAAATTTGGCGTCTATGTTTTGTGAGCAGCTTTGATGTACTAAATCCAAAAATCACATTGTCAGGTCAGGTTTTTTTTTTTAGATGTTATAGAAGGGTCTGCCTGTCTGTCCAAGGTTTGGTGGAGACTGGGGCTGGTTGGAACATAATTTCCATTTGTGCATATATTATGGTAAAATATAAACAACCCCCAATATATGAAAATGTATCAGACGTGGGGAAAAAAAACCTGATACAAAAAAATGGAGGTCATTTTCAGATTCTGTGTTGTCAAAATGTTCTAAACCAGTCAAAACATTTTCAGACACCTCACAAAAGGTGTTTTTTGTAAATCGGTGTATTGTTTATTATTGTCTTTGTAGAAGGTTCATACTGTCTTCTTAGGTTATGCCTGTTACAGTTTTGTTCTTTTAGTAAGACAGAAGGTTTAGTTTACCTGCTTGACTAGTTTCGATCACTTCCTGTGATCTTCCTCAGAAGCGTCACCTGGTGGTGGAGGTGACGTGCCGTAGACAGTGCACATGGATTTTCCAGTCAGTAGGGAGTGCTTACGCCCCCTACTGACTGGCCACATCAACTTACTTCCAATATCAAGAAAAAATCTACAAACAGAAAGAAGGTTTTGCAATGGGGATCCTCTATCTGCCATCATGAGCGTTTTTTTCATGGAGGACTTGGAACAACGAGCCATCACAACAGCCCCAGCCGACAGCAGGATCACACTCTGGAAACGTTATGTTGATGACATACTGGAAAAAGTCAAAATTGGACCCACACAGCAGATCACAGACCATCTCAACACTTTAGACCACACCGGAAACATAAAATTCACCCACGAAGAGGAATCAGCCAACTCCATAGCCTTTCTGGACCTAAAAATTTATCACCAAGAGGACGGCAGCATACACATCAAAATACACAGGAAACCCACACACACGGACCAATATCTGTTATGGACTTCAGAACACCCAGCGGCTCACAAACTCTCAGTAGTCAGAACGTTGTACAACAGGGCAAACATCGTCACAGACACACAGGACAAGGAGGAAGAGGAGGCTCACATCCAACAGGCACTCACACATTGCCAGTATCCACAGTGGGCAATTGAAAGGGGGAAAAGACAGGCACCAAACACAGAAAAAACACGGGAGAAAAAGGGGAGTAGGACGACACAAAAAGAACACAAAACAGCATTTGTCACTTTACCATACATCAGGGGGATCACAGAGCGCATACAGAGGGCCATGAAGAAACACAACATAAACACTCCAGTCAAACCACACACCAAACTCAGACAGTGGTTAGTCAGACCCAAGGACACCATCCATCAAGACCGGAAATGCGATGTCATATACGAAATCCCATGCCTATCATGCAATAAAACATATGTGGGGGAGAGGGGGAGATCATTCAGCACATGAAAGAAAGAACACCAAAAGCAATGCGAAAAGGAGATGGCCACCAGACAAACAAGAGCAATAAAAGAACAAGCAATGCAAGAAAATCTCAAATCAGCCATATCAGACCACTGTAAGAGGGAGAACCACATCATGAACTGTGACAATGCCAGGGCCATCCGTGCCGAAAGTAACAAGTACCACCGCTGGATCAGAGAAGCCATCGAGATCAGGAAACGTGCATCAACAACCGGGACGAGAGAGACACGTTATCCTACACCTAGGATTCCGTCCTGGAGAAGGCGCCAGTCAGTAGGGGGCATAAGCACTCCCTACTGACTGGAAAATCCATGTGCACTGCCTACGACACGTCACCTCTACCACCAGGTGACGCTGCTGAGGAAGATCACTGGAAGTGATCGAAACTAGTCAAGCAGGTAAACTAAACCTTCTGTCTTACTAAAAGAACAAAACTGTAATTTGTTTATTATTGTCCTTGAAAGGAAATTTGCATTTGACTCTTGGAACTTAAGAATGATTTGGTTGCACTCAAATGACTATCACTCTTGTGCTGGAGGGACTTTCCCCATTTGGGCATGGAGTGAAATGAGAAGTACTCTACAGCAGTGTTTTTCAACCACTGTGCCGTGGCACACTAGTGTGCCGTGAGATATTGTCTGGTGTGCCTTGGGAAATTGTCCAATCTCACCTATTTTTTATTTTTTTTTGCATTATCATCCACAAATAATGTACCGTTTTCGAGTGTCTATGCTGTCTAGTGATCGGCAGAGTAACCATATTATACTCTTCCATATCAGGTAGTTAGTTTCTTTGAGACAAGAGAATTTGTGATGTATTGAGTCATTGTGGCTAGTGAGACTCTACGGTGTTCCTAGTCAAGACACTTTGATGAGAACACTTTCCGCTGGTGGTGCGCCTTGTGATTATTTCAATGAAAAAAAAGTGCCTTGGCTCAACAAAGGTTGAAAAAACACTGCTCTACAGCACAGCAAAGTGGAGTTACTTAGAAGTAGTAGTAGTAGTAGTAGTAGTAGTAGTAGTCACACTCAGAATGATATCAGCCTCAAAACTCATGAGTCAAGAATGTGCACTGCTGCACAGACAGAAGGAAGTCAGTGAGAAACCAAAAACTGGAGAGGAAGCATGTCTCTCATTGTTGTAACACAGACTGTGTTGAAGCATGTGATATCGTGAGTGTTTAGGACAGATCACCGACAAGACGATTCCGGCAGACGAGCAGCTGAATCTGTGATCCTATGGACATTTTATATAGGCAAATGAGAAATATAAGTGGCACAATCCCTCTGTGTTCTGTTCTTCAGTTCAGAAACATGGACCATTAGGAAAGAGAACAAGATCAGAATCATTGGTTTATTGTCATTGTTAGTGAACTTTGTAGATAAATAATAAAGTATTAAAACTTGAAAACAATAAGAACAAGGGCATGCATATAGTAGATTAAAATGAAATATGATAAAATACAACAATTTGACACCGAACAACTAGACTGTGTGTGTCCTAATGTATTCCAAACATTTGTCTTGGTGCTCTTGAGAAAAGGATCCAAACAGCAAACCCAGGCACTCTAAACAAATATGAACAGCACGAGGAAGTCCATCTAAATAAAGGCCTTTAAAGTACTTCCTCGTGCTGTTCATATTTGTTGTATGTATATGTATTAGAGGTGGGCATAGATTATTTTTTTAAATCTAGATTAATGTAGATTAATTTTGAAATTAATCTAGATTAATCTAGATTAAAATGTCTCGCTTGAATTCTGCCGAAGCCATTCAGAATATGTGTGCTACCCAAATAATGACTAAAAGTAAATCTTTGAGAACGAGTTTCTCAAGTCAGGTGGTGCATTAGACCAGGGGCTCATCTCCTGTTTCCAAAATGCATCACAAACTGCATGAGAACGTTTTACTATGATAATTGGTGATGAAAATAATTCCTGTTCAATAAGATGCACTTGTGTTTACTGTTTATTCAGTTAAACATGAATTTTGACCTGCAGGCTGACATTAGAGGTCCTGATGAACTGTATGCAGTCAGTAGCTTTGTGTCAATCAGTCCAAGCTCTATTTCTCCTTCTCCACCGGTCACTCAGGCTGACCAGCTTGTTCACATTTTCTGGTGACAAACTAAATCTCCTCTTCGGCACAATATGACCTGCTAAAGAAAAAGGTCTCTCGCATGGGACAGTTGTGGCAGGAGTCCCCAAGTATTTATTTACGGGCAGATCATCAGAATATATAGGCCTCTGTTTGTGAGCGTGGGAAACATGTGCGCGTCTCCTGATTGGTCAACAGTGTCAACAGTGTCACGTGATCACTGTCACAATAACGCAGCTCAATGCTGCTGCAGCTACTGCTACTACGAGCTTCAACTTGGCGATAGTTCTGTCAAAATGGAGATAAACGTCTACAACACGAAGATGCGGGACGTATTTCTTTGGATTTAATAAGAAAAGGAAACGGATATGAGGTAGAGGAGACAGCGGGGAGCGGAAAAAGAGAAGCTAATGGAGAAAAGTAGCTTTAAAGTCCGTCTCCAAACTCAGTAAGTGCTGTGGTTGAAATGTAGCTGGAACAGGTGGCTCTCGTGAACTTTGGTGATAAAGATGCGCTGTTTCGTGTGGGACTGTGGCCATGAAATGAGTTGTTTATGTCGTTTTGAAAGAGGGAAGGCGCTGCAGTGTTTTTCTGTCTATTTTCATTGGCCACTGCTTCTGTGTGTCGCTTTGGAGATGCTATATTCACTCACGTTTCTCCTGTGCGTCCAAATTTGGGCTTAAAAGTCGTGTAATGTGTGCTGACCTTAAAATATCACGGTAAAAGTCATCATAGCTTGCAGGGTATAGATCCAGCTCCCAACCCAGCTTTGAGAATAGATTAACAGCGATATTTTTTTTATCGCCCGATAAGAGTCTCGCGTTAACGCAGCACGTTAACGCCGATAACGGCCCACCACTAATATGTATATACATATGTTTTATGAATATGAATGCATTCATATTAATGTAGGTGCTTTAAGTGTTAACAGCAGATGTGAGTGTGGACAGACCACATAGTGCTATAGAGCAGTGCAAATGTCTGGAACATTACATTCATGAGTCTGATACTGATATCAGAGTTATCTGATAGGACTTCATGCCCGTCAGTGACCCAGGGCTCTCAGTCACCCATTGACTTTTATGGGCTCTGTACAATTACAATGTTGCTTTTTGCATTTTGAGATCCACGGAGCTGTCACTATCAATGAAGCAAACCATTATTAGGCTGAAAAATCAAAACAAACCCATCAGAGATATAGCAAACATATTAGGCGTGTCTAAATCAACAGTTTGGAACATTATTAAAAAGAAAGAACACACCGGTGAGACCCAGAAGACCACGGATGACAAATGTGGTGGATGACCGAAGAATTCTTTCCCTGGTGAAGAAAACCTCTTCACAACAACAGGTCACATCAAAAACACTCTCCAGGAGGTGGTGTGCGTGAGTCAAAGTCAACAATCAAGAGAAGATTCACCAGAGAAGATATAGACGATTAACCACAAGGTGTAAACCTCTGGTGAGCCTCAAAAACAGGAGGCAAAAAACATCTAAAAAAAGCCTTTACAGCAACATCCGAGGACAGATGAGACAAAGATCAACTTGTATCAGAGTGATGAGAAGAGAAAAGGATCTGCTCATGATTCAACATCCACCTCATCAGTGAAACATGGTGGTGCAGCATCATGGCCTGGGCTTGTTTGGACCAATGGAACTGGTTCTCTTGTATTTATTGAGGATGTAACTTGACAAAAGCGGCAGGATGAATTCTGAAGTGTTTGGGGCAATAATGTGCTCATATTCAGCCAAATGCTTGGACGCAGCCTCACAGTGCAGATGGACAATGACCCAAAGCTACTGTCAAAGCCACCAAAGAGCTTTTTAAGACAAAAAAGTGGAATGTTTTTCAATGGCCAAGTCTGAAGGGAAAATGTCCCAAGAACAAGCGGGAACTGAAGACATTTACAGTAGAGGCCTGGCAGAACATCACCAGGGATGAAACCCAGAGTCTGGTGACGTCTGTGCCTTCTACACTTCAGGCTGTCATTGACTGCAAAGGATTTGCAACCAAATATTAAAAATAAAAAAGGTTTGATTGATAGTTGATGCTTTGTCCCATTACTTTTGGTCCTTTAAAAAGTGGGAGGCTCACATAAAAACATTTGTAATTCCTACACTGTTCATCCCATTTGGATGTAAATAGACTCAAATTAAAGCTGAAATCTGCAGTTTAACTACATATTTATTTTCATTGTGGTGGTTTATAGAGCCAAACACATAAGAAATGATTTGATGCCCCAATATTTATGGACCTGACTGAATGTGTAAATACACAGGCCGTGCTTCACGCTCCATTTGTCTGCATGCAGCTTCACTCCGCACACTGCTGTCCAATGAAAGTAAATGGTAAATGGTCTCAACTTATATAGCGCTTTTCTACCTTCATCAGTCACACAGTCATACACCAGTGTAAACAGACACAAAGAGGAGTGCATTGGTGTATGTTTGAGGGGAGGCGAGGCCCTTCAGCAGTATCTTTTCTCTGCCCTTTCTTCCACCGACAGTCAGAGCAGAGTGCTTATTGAAAAGTGTAACCTAAACCTGCAAGAGACAAAGAGTGGACACTTGTGTTCTCATCAACATATTAACGGACAAAATGATACTCCAGACCTATTGTCAGTGCATTTGGGGAGAATGACAGGCGTGGTACAGCGTTGAGGTTTAATCTGTGTGAACACTTCCCTCCCTCGTCTAACTCTGTTCTGGGTGTAGTTTCAGGGTGGGGGTGATGACTGGAATGATAGCCAATCCAAAGGAAATCTGAGGTTTAAGGTAGCTATATCAATGTCACAACACCTCTATCTACTATTGTTGAATATTTGTAACATTTTATTCTCTTATATCAATGGAGCTATCAATTTACAACCATTGATTTGTGCGTTTGCCAGTGAAAAAGAGGGTTGAGTTATAGTGCTTTGGGATTGGGCACAGGTCAGACTCATTTTCCTTCTGACCTCAGCAGATATTCTGTAAGTAAGGGGGAGGAGGAGGGGCAGAACAAGTCGGCAATACACTGGGGCTTCACCATGCAACAACCAGAAAGTAAAAAACTACAAAGGGCTGGGAAGTTAATCCAAATTTAACTGAAATCGCAATCTCTACTTCTTTAATCTCAATAATTGTCATAGGACTTCCTCAGGTTTACTTATGTATCTTTCGCAGAAATAGCACCTAGTTTTGGAGTTAGGACGAACCAATGGGAGATTTTGGTGTATTAAATGATACTGGAGGAAAGGTTCTGTTTGTGTTTGAGGTTTGTATAGAAGGTCTGTCTAATCAATGATTGGTCGCTCCCCTCACTGACACTTTACAGCCACACTCAGCGAGAGAGTGAAGTGTCTGGCCCAAGGGCACAACGTTAGCCTGCATCAGTTGGTGCCAGGATTCAAAACACTGACCTTTGGGGAGGACCAATGTTCTAATCAGTAGTTCACAGTTGGAGTGAAAACAGCATGTTTTAGATTGTGAACAAAGGAACGCTACAGAGCTCACACAGGTTGAGTTTGCGTGATATGTAACAACCTTTAACAACAGGTTATTGAGTTCTGCCATGAGACGTACTTTCACTTTAGTACACATTTCTCCCTCATATGCTTTTCTCCAGAACTGATACTCACAAACCACAGTGTGCGGAGTGGCCCATGAGTCATGGCCCTGCCCGTCCGAATCCCCATTGGAGAGCGAGACAGTGGGGGTAATGGAGCTGTCCGGAAGCGCAGGGGTGAGAGAGGGCTAAAGGGAAGCATCTGGGGAGAGGGAGGGGCCGAGTTGGGAACAGTGCAGAGTGGATCAGGACACAAAGCCCGGGGATAATGCGGGGAGAGCCGCGGGCGTCTGACCGTCACTGAGCCACTTCATTACCGACATGCTGTACCGGCAGAGACAGGCCTGAGGGGGCGCTGCTGCAGATACAGGGCCTGGATCATGGAGCTCAACCATCCCCCCAGCCAAAGGTTCCAGTACTCAAAATCCCATTTGAGAGGCATCTCCAAAAATGTTAATATTAAGAGTTTAAGGCAAGACGCTGGACGTGAGCGGGGGGAAATACGTTTAACCAGCTGACATGCTGTATTTTAATGTTTTCTCATAAAAATAGCCAAAATTGCTTTTATTTTCTGATTAAAAAAAAATGTAAATAATGGACATAGCCAGGTTTAAATTTGTGATTTTCTTTTGTGACATATTAGGGCAGGAAGGAGGGTGGATTTTGGACCTTGTTCTTGAATAAGCTTGTCAGTATTCAAAACTCAGTAAATTGGATTAGATTTAGCCTTCAGAATATTGTTGAGTAGGGAATTTGGAGCATGTACCATGGACATTTGATGAGTGATGGGACTTACAGATCTTTAGTGGGAGCCCAGTCTATGGCATCTGTTCATGTCAAAGAGCTGTTCAAAAGACTGGCTCTTTTTCAAATACAAACACCAGCCAGATGATTCACAATATCTAAGACACGCTCAATAAAAAGGCATTTCTTTAATGAAATAATCTACAATTACAATGGGACTGATATTTATGCTTTGAAAAACAAAACATGTTTGTGAGTTAAATCTTGTGCCACAAGTGTATTTAGCAATAAGCTCAGGTGTGAGTTCGGTCGCTAGGACTTAGAACAGATCATAACCACAAAGGTGTGTACCCACAGGTTAGGAGCTGTTAATATAGAGGAGGGACTAAGCCAAGCTGAACTCCTCCCTGTGGTCTATACCTGGTCTGGGCTGAGCTGAAATGCTCGTGTGCTGACGAAGCCTTTTGGATGAGAGGCTTCGAAGCTTCAACAACAAGCTCCTTTGAAGATACTGACGTTATTGTTCACATCAAAACACTCCTCTACATCTACTGTGAGTTTGATGTTTTATACTGTTTTAGTCAAAGTTAGTCTCTGGACTCCCACAAACGTGGCGGATCTCCATGATAACAGACAATTGTCCAAACTCTATTCACCTTATTCTGGATGTTGAATGAATTGTGCCCGCCCCTTTCACTCGTATCAGTTTCCATAGGACTGGAGAAGTCCAGAGAAAATCAGTTCTTCAGGGACACAGAGCCGTGTTCAGGCCGCACAGAGAAAAGGTGCAGTGTTTAGTTGTAGGTGCAAATGAACATTGGACATTTTACACAAATCAATCTACTAAACATCACATTTTAGCCATGAACATTTTCACTTGTTCTCCACTTAATGAATGGACATCTCGCTCGACCAGAAGAGTCAATCTGTGACAAAAAGACACAAAAGTGGTGGAATAAGGTGATCACAAGAAAATGTCCAATACTGGAAAATACGGCAAATGCTTTTATGACTTTTTGATCTATACAATTTTGGATAAATCTGCCAATTCAAAATTTTGTTTTCGATTATTTATTTTTGTTGAATCGTCTATGGAGCTTTTGAATGGGATTTTGACTTCTGGTTCCTTTGGGTGAAGATAAGATAAGATAAGCTTTACTGATCTCACGATGTAGAAATCACTCTCAAGAAACTCAGGGGATGAAACATAAACAGGAAAATGTGCCAACAAGTCAGAGTAAACACCGGTATTTAATACAGAGGTGGGTAGAGTATAGCCAAAATATTTAGAGCAACGTTGCTGTAAAATAATTCTACACAAGTAGAAGTAAAAGGTATGTAGCCCAAATATTTACTCTAGTAAGAGTAAAAAAGTGCTTGAGTAGTGTGAGTAAGTGTTTGAGGGTAAAACTTTGATCATGTTTAAGCTTTGACATAAATGATTAGAAACAAAACATGAAATAATGGGAACATAAAAATCTATAAACAATGATCATCTAACCATCTGCACCACTGAGATACTAAAGGGGGTTTTCAGTAGAAATACTTTTGGATTCAGAACGTGACTGAACTGATAGACATTCCAGCTGAGCTCCACAGTGACTCAGGCTGATCCTACAGGCCCGTCCCCGTCCACAGAGTCTCCCTGGGGGCCAACGCTATGAGCAGGTGCCTCCACACACTCTGCACTTTAACATCAACAAAGCAATGTGGGAATGGTTGAGTAGAATAAGCTGCTCTAATAGATTTCCTGGCTGTTCTGCTTTTACACGCGGACTATAAAGTCGCTCATTCCTGGAAAACCTTGCGTGTGCTTTATTTTCATGTTTGACAACTGCATCAGAGAATATATCAACATCGTAGTTGTATGGCATTTTCTGCATAAAAATGGCCAAATTTGCTGATATTTTGAGCAAAAAAATCTTAATAATGTATTTTTTTATTTTGTTTTTGATTTGATTAATCTAATCATAAAATCGGGCACACATCTGTAACACACGCACATCTGTAACACACGCACACACACACACACACACACACACACACACACACGCATGCACGCACGCACACACGCACACACACACACGCACACACACACACACACGGGGGACTCAGCAAACATGTGGAAGAAGGTGCTTTGGTTAGATGAGACCAAAATGTAACTTTTTGGCCTTATAAAAGGGCACTATAAAAGGGGCCTTTTCCGCATCACCTGCACTCTCACCTCTCTGACGTCACCTGCTGCGGGGCTTGGCGAGCGCCTAGTCTGGGGTTGTCTGGTTGTGCGTCGTGTCGGGGGCGTCAAGCCGGCGACGTAGGCTTAAGACCATCAGGCATCTTCCATGCCTCCATGGTATTGTGTAGTATCAATGCGGGCGCATTTTCTAAGTTCCTGCTGTGCCGACAGCGCTGATGCCGGTCCGAGTGGTGCCATACACCTGGACGTGGTCCGGGGTCTGCGGCCTCGTAGGGTGTCTCGCTTCGCTTTCGTTACCTGGTAAGATCTTATTTTAGCACCTGTAAAAATGTATTGTTGTACTTAAAAAACTTTAAAATGTATTGTTGTACTTAATTAGCTTGGCTAAAATCACAAGTGGCATTTAGTCATTTTCTCGTAGGAGAGGTGTGGTTTGCGATCGTCCATAGCCATTTATTGGGCGACACGAATGTCTATCATGCGTCTGTACAAGGCCACAGCCAATTGTTTCATCGTTTCATCGTATCATCGTATCATCGTTTCATCGTATCATCTTATCATCGTATCATCGTATCATCGTATCCGATGACGTTTGACGAACCTGCTGTGAACTTTCGAGCTAAAGCTTGATAGAAAAATAGCGTTGCGTCTGCTGCTGTCATGTTGGATTCGTAAATAAACGTTTATTTTTTTTAGCCGTAAATAAACTACAATCTTCCGTATATCGAATAGCTCGTCATCATCTTGCCGTCCCTCCCCAGGTTGCTGTGCAGTTCCAAATGATTCGAGCGTACACAACAGTCTGCCGTTAGCCAGGCAAAAGTATTTCCAGGGTCCTGGCAGCACCATCATGCCTCCCTGTCTGTCTGCCTCTGTCTGTCTGTCTGCCTGCCTCTGTCTGTCTGTCTGTCTGTCTGTCTTTCTGTCTGTCTGCCTCTGTCTGTCTGTCTGTCTGCCTGCCTCTGTCTGTCTGCCTGTGTGTGTGTCTGTCTGTCTGTCTGTCTGCCTCGGTCTGTCTGCCTCTGTCTGTCTGTCTGTCTGCCTGACTGTCTGCGTCTGTCTGACTGTCTGCCTCTGTCTGTCTGTCTGCCTGTCTGTTTGCCTCTGACTGTCTGTCTGCCTCTGTCTGTCTGCCTCTGACTGTCTGTCTGTCTGTCTGTCTGCCTCTGTCTGTCTGTCTACCTCTGTCTGTCTGTCTGCCTGCCTGTCTGTCTGCCTCTGTCTGTCTGTCTATCTCTGTCTGTCTGTCTGCCTCTGTCTGTCTGTCTACCTCTGTCTGTCTGTCTGCCTGCCTGTCTGCCTCTGTCTGTCTGTCTATCTCTGTCTGTCTGTCTGTCTTTCTGCCTCTGTCTGTCTGTCTGCCTCTGTCTGTCTGTCTGTCTGTCTGCCTCTGTCTGTCTGTCTGTCTGTCTGTGACTGTCTGTCTGTCTGTCTCTGTCTGTCTGTCTGTCTGTCTGCCTCTGTCTGTCTGTCTGTCTGTCTCTGACTGCCTGTCTGCCTCTGTCTGTCTGCCTGTCTCTCTGCCTCTGTCTGTCTGTCTGTCTGTCTGCCTCTGTCTGTCTGCCAGTCTGCCTCTGTCTGTCTGTCTGCCTCTGTCTGTTCTTTATCCGCTCTGTTCTAAGCGGATAAAAGGGGGAACTATATTGTAAGGCGTAATAATACCAGGAGTAGTTCGAAATCCGCGCAGTAATCTTCACTTTACTGCACAGTAATCTTCAGTTTACTGTGCGCCTCGCCTGCATGATTGCCACCCGAGAGACCACGACAAGAAGGCCAACACCAGGACTTTAGAACGCCGGACCACAGTTGGCGTGGTAAACCTCTCTCTCACGGTCGTAAGCGCATCTCACCGACCTGGCTCAATAAGACTCACATAACTTCTACGCAAACCACCTTACTGACTTTCAGATACAATTTTAGAACATTTTATCTGATTATTCATCCTGTAAGCCTTCTAGGTTATCCTGTTTGCACTTTAATATTTAATGCCGTCTGTTAATTGATTTTGATCATTAAACCTCCATAAACCACAGTTTGCTTTGGTAATGTCTGTGTTTATTAATTCAGACTAAGGGTCCATGTGTACGTTGAAGACCTTACTTCCTTCAGATAAATCTGTAGTTCAGCCTCCTATTCTTACTTTTATTTTGTTCGCTTTTCGAACTGGTGCCCCGTTAAATTTTAAGGCTAATCTACAACCTATTAATTAATTAATAAACAAATTAATTGATTAATAAACCCTCATACCCTACACAACAATGGAATGGTTGAAAACAAAACATATCCATGTGTTAGAAAGGCCAAGTCAAAGTCCAGACATAAATCCAATCGAGAATCTGTAGATAGATCTGTACATACCTTTTGTACATCAGCCTCCTAGTTGGTGCCAATGTTTTCTTGTGCCGGGTGTCAAAATAAACTAATAAATTAATCCAATCTCATCCCATCCAACTTTAATTATAGAGCACTTCAAAAACAACAATGTCGACCAAAGTGCTGCACACAGCAGTAAAAAAATGACATCATTAATAGACAAATGAACAGTAAAAATACGAAATATAAAACATTTAAAGGTCCTATATTATGCAAAATCGACTTTTTGGAGCCATGTTGTTTTGCTATTTCCTTATCAAAAACACCCCCAGAGTGTTTTTTGGCTTCATTCACGCAGTTCTCAGAAATCCTCCTGAATTCTGCTCTCTGAGAAGCTGCTCCGCCTCTGCTGGAAAACCACTGAGTTGTGACACTCTGACGTTTTTTACGTCATAATGTCAAACAGGAAACTTCAACAACTTCTGTAATGTAATGCCTTGCGGCCTGATTTTGATTTATAAAAGAGCTTTAAAAAAAATTTTTTTTAAACTAGAAATGCAATGGCTGCGCCATTGCGATTGACTGCGGAATTGCGGGAAGCGAATGCAGAAATTGCATAAACTGTTCAAATTGCATAAATTGCTTAATTTGCATAATCAAATTTGCATAAACTGGTAAAATGCATAAAATGTCATGTTGTATAAACTGCATAAAGTGGTAAAATGCATGAATGGATTAATTTGCATAAATTATGTAAATTGCATAAACGCTTTAAAATGCATAAACTGGTTAAATCCCATAAAGTGGTTACTTTGCATAAATGATTAATATTGCATAAACTTTTAAATTCCATAAACTGGTCAAACTGTTGAAAGTGCTTGATTGGCAGAAGCTGCACAAATGGCTGAAAGTCCTGGAGTCTCCTGATTGGCTGGATTCCCACATACACACCAAAAATTTCAAACTCTCGTATAAAAAAACTAAAAAACTGCAGAAGGCCAATTTTTTCCCCAAACCCACAAGTTGCAGAAGCTGAACATGCACAAAGTGCAGAAATTGCATAAAATGCCGAAAAAAGTGCAGAAAAGCATGGATTTGCGGCAGCCCCATTATAAGTCAATGGGAAAAATCTCAGACATTTTGGCCGATTGCGGAAAAAACGTAAGTTGCAGAAGTCCCAAAAGTAATAGCACCCTTCTCCTCAACATGCGGAACATTTTGATGCATAACTTGCATAAATTGCACAAAGCATGAAGGTGCTGAAAGCTCTAGAAAATCGGGAAAAAGATGGAAGAGGAATAATAATAAAGAACATGAAAACCAAGAATTGACTGCGGAAGAATTCCCCAGTCAATCAAAAAGGAAGCGCTTCCAGGTCAGGGCTGAAAACAAACACAAAACAAACGCACCCCTGAGCGTCTGAACAGATGTCATGTTTGCACTGAAGGATGTGAAGATGGAGCTCTTTCTAAACTATTCTGGACACGCTTGTTCTTTATTCTTACCTAACGATAATGTCGCGGAGAAAATCGCGTTTGGCTACGAGAGGTGCAGGACTTTTTTCAACCTTCACCAGAAGTTGGAATTTCTTTCCGGGATTCAGCGACTATCACCAAAATAGTGTTTTTCTGTGACTGTCTCTGATGGATGTTTGGTGAATCTTCTCAAAGTGAGTCCCCAATGTGATGGAGAGGTCAGGACAGAGCAGTGGTGAGTCAAAAAGCGTGTTAGTGTTTGTGTTAGCGTGTGTGTTAGCGTGTGTTAGCTTGTGTGTTAACTTGTGTGTGTTAGCGTGTGTGTTAGCTTGTGTGTTAGCGTGTGTTAACTTGTGTGTGTTAGCGTATGTGTTAGCTTGTGTGTTAGCTTGTGTGTGTTAGCGTGTGTGTTAGCTTGTGTGTTAGCGTGTGTTAACTTGTGTGTGTTAGCGTATGTGTTAGTTTGTGTGTTAGCTTGTGTGTGTTAGCGTGTGTGTTAGCTTGTGTGTTAACTTGTGTGTGTTAGCTTGTGTGTGTTAGCGTGTGTGTTATCTTGTGTGTGTTAGCTTGTGTGTGTTAGCTTGTGTGTGTTAGCGTGAGTGTTAGCTTGTGTGTTAGTGTGGTTGTTCGGGGTGCGCTACCCCTCCCTGCCTATAACAGGCCACTACCTTCATCCGCACTTTCCCTCACCTGACCTCCCACCCCGTGACGTCACACGCTGGCGCAGTTGTCATGGCGGCGAGACTGGGGCTCCAAGCTGTTGTTGGGCACGATAATGCGCACCGTAGCTTCTGAGGGCGTCAAGCGCAGTAGCTCGAGCTGATGGCGCAGGCATCGTGGGTAAGCGTTGGAGCAGTCTCGTGGTTTTAAGTAACTTGTATGGCGTACGGCTAACGGCCCTATTCTTTATAGTCCTCGGCGGCTCAGGGATAATTGCGGCTGTTGCGGGCCAAAGGGTGGCGCAGCATTGCTCTACGTCTCGGTCATTGACAGTGGATTCTAAATATACTGTCAATGGTCTTGATATGTCCTTGGTGTCATGTCTTTGTTTACATGCTCATGTTGCCTATTTATGATTTGTAAACTGAATGTATCAATGTTGCCCAGGCTTCTGCTGGCGGGAGTCTCCCCCTTTTACCTGTGTGCACTGTGTGGCCTTCGGGTCCGGGTGCACAGCTGTAACCACTGGACTCACTAATGGGACTGCTTCATTTTATTTTTGTTTTACCCAGTTGTGAATGGGGATGTTGCTCGACGTGATCCATAAAACGTCAAAGTCGAAATTATATAAAAATAGAAACTTGGCGTCTGTCCTGTAATCATGTGTTTCTGTCACTTCAGTCAACGAACCTGCGTAGCCTTTTGGTGCATAGACCAAAATCGTTCTGGTTTTACCAGTGGTGTCATGGATCCAACATAATTGTATAAAACAAAAATATCACCATCGCCCTCACTTGGTCACATTAGCTTGTGTGTTAGCGTGTGTGTTAGCTTGTGTGTTAGCGTGTGTGTTAGCCATTTATGAAGCTGTGTTGCAGATGTCAACTCTGTACTGTGAAGTAACTTCACTTATTGCTGTGATATATTATATAGTGTCTTGTGTCTTGTCTTCCAGGTTTGTAAAATACCCCCAGAAAATACTTATATTTCTCACAAAAAGGCATTTATATGATATATTGTACCTCTACCACTATGGAGAACTACCATAGTGGTAGAGGTACAATATATCATATAAATGCCTATACTTTACTTTGGGATGGCTAAAATAGCATGATACAGATCTTTTCAAAAGTAAAACTACTCAGGCTGTTGAAAGCCATGGAAAAGGTGTGTTTTAAGGGAGGATTTAAAAAGAACAAGAGACTGTGTCTTTTTGTTTTGGGAACAACCAACAAAGACAGATCAGCTGACCTGAGGGAACGTGCAGGGTGTAGGGCTGCAGCAGGTCAGACAGATACTGAGGAGCAAGACCATGAAGACATTTAAAAACAAATAAAAGAATCTTAAGTTCCACACGGTATGAAATGGGGAGCCAGTGCACTGACCCCCAAATGGGTGTGATGCCTGTGGTGCCTGTTAAAAGCCGAGCAGCAATGAATAAATAGATCACCCGTATAGGAACTTGAACAATTTCAGCCTACTCAACGTGATGACTGACGCAGTCTTGTTGACATAAACTTCGTAACATTCATTGTGTCTACTTGTGTTACAGTATCACTTTTTGAGTTCATTTTGTCAGACACTAGGGTTAGAGATAAAAACCTTTTACCTTTACATGTTTCAGCCGCCATCACCGGCGTGCACTTATCAGCTGTTTTTTACTTCCGAGGCGTGACCAGTCTTACGGTCCCAACAGGTCCGACAGACTGGTCACGCCCCATGCCACCCGGTGGATTCAGGGCGACAGGGGGCGTAGTCATTGGAAGAGGGTGTCCCAGGTGTGGGACAGGAGAAACGCTCCTTCGTCACGGTTGATGGTGTCGGTGCTCCGTTTTCTGATTTCTATGGCTTCTTTTTTCCAGCGCTTGAATTTATTGGTTTCCGATCCAATGACCCGAGCCTCGTCCCAGTCCATGATGTGATTGTTTCTTTTGCAGTGGTCCGAAATAGCCGATTATAAATTCTCCTGCTCTGCCTTTTCTTTTTTTGTTTGTGTGAGTCGTCCCCTTGTTTCTTTTTCGCATTCTGTTTGATGTTCCTTTTTTCTTATGTGGAAAGGTCGTCCTGTTTCGCCTATGTATGATTTATTGCATGATTTGCATGATATCTCGTAAATTGCGTTGCATTTTTCCCCCTGTGGTATTTTGTCTTTCGGATGTACAAGAAGCTGCCTCAGTTTGGTGTGTGGTTTTACAACTGTGTTTATGTTGTGTTTTCTCATTGCTCTCTGGATGGGTTCTGTTATTCCTCGGACATATGGCAAAGTGATTATGTTTTTGTATTCACCGACTTCTTTTTTCTTTTGTTTTGATGTTGCTCCCGATTGTGTGTTTTCTTTGTTGTGGACTTGCTGTTTTCCTTTGTTATAGCCCATTTTGGGTACTGGCATTGTGTGAGTGCTTGTTCAATGTGTTTCTCCTCCTCCCGGTCTACTGTGTCCGTAATGAGGGTGGCCCGTTCGAAAAATGTGTTCTTACTACTGATAACTTGTCTGCGATGGGGTGCTCAGAAGTCCAGAGTAGGTATTCACCCGTGTGTGTGTGGGTTTTCCTGTAGACCTTTATTTTTATACTGCCGTCTTGAAGATGTTGAATCTCTACGTCCAAGAATGCTATTGTTTTGTCCTTCGTCTTCGTGTGTGAATTGAATGCTACCTGTGCTGTCTATAGTGTTGAGATGATCCGTGAGCTCCTGGGTGTGTCCAGTTTTGATTATTTCCAGGATGTCATCCACATAACGTTTCCAGAGGGTTATTTTACAGTGCTTTGGAGCTGTGTTGATGGCTTTTTCTTCCAGATCCTCCATGGAAAAACTGCTCATAATTGCGGATGGCAAACCCCTGCTTCTGTTTATAGATTGTGTTATTGTATTGGAAATAGGTGGATTTTGCAACGAAGCGTAGTAGTTCTGTGATGTCCTCCACTATTAGGTTGGTGCGTCTTTTGAGGGTTCTGTCCTGTTTTTGCCTTTCTTGTACGATGTGTAGTGTGGCCGCACGCCGGTGATACTTCTGATGACGGCCTGCAGATGGCGGCTGAAACATGTAAAGGTAAAAGATTTTCAACATCTCTAACCCTAGTGTCTGACAAAATGAACCCAAAAAGTGATGCCTTGTTGACATGTATTCTGCCATGTTTAAACCCAGCAGTGGTGACAGTGATGGACTGTTCCTAGTCCACCCTTTGCAGATCTTTTCCTTAAAACAATATTTATGTTTGCCTACTTCATTTGCACTTGCATGGCTAACGCCAGACTGTTGTGTGCGCTCGAATTATTTCGAACTGCACAGCAGTCTGGGGACCATGGCTGAAATTTTCGCATGGATTTGGGAACCAATCACAGAACAAGGAGGGATGGCAAGACGCTGACGCGCTATTTCGATATATGGAAGCTTGTAGTTTATTTACGGATTTAAAAAAAACAACAACATGACAGCAGCGACGCAATGCTATTTTTCGATCAAGCTTTAGACCGTGTTATAAATATTTTTGACGTCATACGTCATCGGATACGATGATACGATTGGCTGTGGCTATGTGCGTAGACGCATGATAGACATTTGTGGCGCCCAATAAATGCCTATGGACGATCGTAAACCACACCTCTCCTACGAGAAAATGAATACAAGCGATCGCGATGTCGTCACATCCGTTGGCCGTGGTAGGCATTTTACATTTTCATATTTGATAAACATTTTATTCAAATCCTATACACAGCAAAAACAATGTCCATAAACAGGGCACTGCTTCTCTTGCACTGTAACAGATCTATCATTTTATAAAACCGAGTTAGAGGCCTGTATGCATCAGCTGTTGCCGACCATTCACCAAAACATCCGGCAAAAAAGTAAACAATAACAGCGATCGCTTGTATTGGTGGTCCCCAGACTAAATATCACTTGTGATTTTAAATATCACTTGTGATTTTAGTCTGGCGTTAGCCAGGCTACATTTGCACAGCCCCAAAACCTTATCAAGGTCAAAACGCTTAGTTTCTTCATCATTTTCACTATTCTTTCGAACTAGTGACAATTATGGTGTTACTGTGACAAAATGATGTTCTTGGGCAAGACACTACAAGATCATGTGTGAATGCTATGATCGACTGGAGGCTGAAATACTCTGAGATATCAATACGAAACTTTTTCCAGAAATTTCTGACATGTAAATGGATTATGATGAATGGATAAAGCCCGTTTTAAATGTATGATTATATTTTGTGACATGTTTCAAATATTTTTTCTGAGAGGATTTTGGCCTTTTTTTGTGGTTCAAAAGTCAATAAATCAGGCGAGAATTAAGTATTTAAAATATCGTGTAAGCTCTCAGTCGTACAGGAGTTGTCCATCTTCAGTGAAGGTATTCAAGTCGTCTTCTGTACTAAGTGGTTGGAGTCTCAAACGTTTTGCCTCTCATCCAAAAGGCTTTGTCAGCGAAAACTAAAGTTCTGTTCAGCTCGCAGCCTAGATAAAGACCAAAAGGGAGGAGTTGGGGTAGGCCCGGCTCCTCCCAGAAACTACCAGTACCCTCCCTGTGAGTAAACACCTTTGAAGTAGAGTGTCTCTAACCACCTGCTCTTTAGTTTTTGCTGACGAAGCCTTTTGGATGAGAGGCGAAACGTTCAAGACTCCAACCACTGAGTACAGAAGACGACATTGAAGATATTTAAAATATCATTAATACAAAACTGGTATTGTGTACAGGTTAAGGCACTTTATTTGTAATTAAACAACATTGTACAAGAAATGTATCCTCTGCATTTGACCCATCCTTCGACACCGCTGCGACGACCTGTAGGAGCAGTGGGCGACGGCAGTACCGCACCAGGGGACCCATCTCCAGATGTGGAGCCAGGCTGATGGTCAGAATCACCTGGTTGGAGGATTCGCCTATTGTACATGTTTTTAGTGGGAAGGAAACCGGAGCACCCAGAGGAAACTGGAGCAGACATGGGGAGAACATGCAAACTCCACACAGAAAGGCCCCGTCCAGGTGGGAATCGAATCCGGACCTTCTAGCTGTGAGGCACGAACGCTAACCACTGTACCATGCCACAGACATCTGTTCAGAGTATGGGCTTGACCCAAGGTCAAAGTGGGAAACACCTCCAAAGGTGGCAAAGACTGGCCAAGCAAGGATCCTGTGGGACTTCCAGATACAGACGGACAGAATGGTGGTGAACCAACCAGACATTGTGGTGGTGGACAAAGAGCAGAGGAAAGCCGTTGTGGTCGTCATATTTTGCGGATATCTATTATATTCTATTACATTTTTTTTTATCATTTCCATCACAATTACTAATAACAGTATAGGAGCAAAATACACTGCTTGACTAAAGCAAAAAAGTTACCCGTCTCTAATATGTGGTTGGACACTTTTATATTTGATCACAGCATATACGCTGTGACTTTGTTTCAATTAGCTTCTGTCCAAAGGAAATGTTGTGTTGATGATGGGAGGGTGAGACCACTGTGCAAAGCCTTCTCCGGCACGTCCCAGAGACTCTCAACGGGTTAAGATCTGGACTCCCTAAACCACTCTTTCACAATGTGAGCCCCACGAATCTTGGAATATACAATACGGTAAATGATGGAATAACCTGGTTGTTCAGGATGTTCAGGACATCAGCTGATCTTCTTTTGGCTCATAGTGTTGCTGAACCTAGACCTGACCAACTGCAGCAACGCCTGATAGGAACAGTTGGTTACATCCAGGGCATAACTGTGACTAATGTGACGTGAACAGACTGCTGACCTCAGATTGGCAAACAAGAGAGTGTTATAACACGCAGGTCATAAGGATTTAATATTTCACTACATCACATCGCTGTTCTAAAAAGGGATTTTGCAGATATTAGCATTTAGCCGCTGTTAGTGTAGTGAGGTGAGGTAGGTGTCCCTGCGTTAAGCCAATAAAATGTAGAGGGCGCACTATAAAAGGGGCCTCTTCCCCATCACCTGCCCTCTCACCTTTCTGACGTCACACCTGCTGCGGGGCTTCGCTAGCGGCTAGTCTGGGGATTGTCTGGTTGTGCGTCGTGTCGGGAGCGTCAAGCCGGCGACGTAGGCTTAAGGCCGTCAACTTTGTATGCAACTTCCATGCCTCGATGGTAAGCATGTTCGTAGCTTGTGTCTTGTCATGCGGGTACGTTTTGTAAGTTCCTACTGTTCACATAGCGCTGCTGATGCCGGTCCGAGTGGTGGGCTCGTAGGGTGTCTCGCTTCGCTTTCGCTACCTAGTAGGATCTTTTTGTTTTGTGTTTGGCACCAGTAAAATGCATTGTTCTGTACTCATGTTAAATGTAATTGCAGGGTCCTGGCAGCACCATCATGCCTCCCCTGTATGTCTGTCCACTTGCTCTCTTCTGAACGTCCTGGATTCAGCTTTTAAAGAACGAAACATCCAACTTGAACTTTTTAAGAAACCAAACTTAACTATTATAATAAAACAAAACATGCTTTTGTAAATCATTTGCCTCTGCCCGGTCCTTTTTACGAACCTGTGTGCCTTAGACTTGTTGTTAAGGTATTTCCCAGTTATACTGGGTGGCGTTGTGGCAACATATTTATTTATTTTATAGTAACCTCCACTCTGCTACATTAGCACAATTTTAGCTGGTGTTAGCATAACATTTAGCGGTTTATTTTCTGTTTTATTAGCCTTGGTACCTCTGAATGATTCCACAACCCCACCAGAAGGCAGCACATGTCCACATTTGTTCTCATCGCGGCTTACAAACTTTTACTGACGATCTGTACAGCGTGCTCCTCTGTGGGGGCGCATCCCACAACAACTGTGGAAGTGTAGTCTTGTGCAAAAGCAAGCGTGTATTGGGTAGATCGTGGCGTGCGCAGTAGAGCTGGGGTATGTGGCACAGGGGCTTTGTTTTTCTGGTCAGGCAGAGTGAAATGTTACGTTACTTATTCAGGTACAGCGCTGCAATAATGGACAAACACAAGCCATTTGTAATTTGTAATAATTTATTATACACAAGTTCGTCCATATAGCCAAACTAATAAACAGACATTTCCATTTATACAAAATATAAACTTTAAGATAAGAGAGGAGGAGTATAAAGCTAACATGAATGGCGTCTACAGTTCCAAAGGTGGAAATGTCATTCAAAAACCCTCATTTACAGAAGACATTAAACTCACCAGGTCCAAGCGACACAGGGATGTGGCCACATCAACTACACACAACGGCACAACGCGACCCAGACTCAGCTGTCCAACGCTTTACAGACAGAGCAGCAGAATGCTCGACTCGGGGGTGGGTGATATGGTAGAAAGAGAAAATCATCGATCAGTCAATAAATTACAACTGATATTAGGGCGATACACTTGAAACCTTTTCTGTACTGATATAAAGATGATTGATTTTGTGTTTTCATATGAAAAGATATTTTAGAATAAAAATTTTTTGAACATTGCTGATTTTTCCAGCGACTTATTGGATTTAAATATTGGATGGACCCAGGTCTAAATGTATGGTTTTATTGTGTTGAAATATTAGTAACAAAGATTTATTCTGATATTGGATCTTGTTTTTGAATGAGCTATAAGTTAAAAATCTGTACAATTTCAAATGTTGCCTTGTTGCTTTTGGGTTCAAAGTTCAATAAACAAGTCAGGGATTTGATATATTAAAAAAAAACCTCAATATTACTTAATACTTACTTAATAATAGACATAATATTTTCTATGTGGTAAAATATTTTGATGGGGGAAGTAATTACTACTATCTGCTTCTTCTGAGCGTTCCTTGTAATTGGCTGAATCCACATGTCTCTCAGAGCATAGGAGCGGGGGCGGGGTTTAACCGTCACTGTTCCTTATTGTGTCATATCATATCACCCACCCACATAGCTGCAGAGAGTTGAAGCTGCAAAGAGCATTCTCTGGTCTGCCTTACATTCTCCGGGAAAACCAAATCACCATCAAAACAGGACCTCCAGGTTATGTCCAACAACCAGATGTGCCCCGGAAAGTTCCAGAAGCTGGGAAAGCTATAGGCGGATAAATATTCATCAACTTTGCTGCCAAGTTAAATAAATGCAGTCACCAAAGATCTTTAATAAAACTCTAGATCGGGCGTGACACTCGTGACAACGTGGCGGCCATCTTGCGACTGGCTGGTGAGGCTAACCCCTATAGCCTATGCAAAACCAGGAGCAACAATTTTATTGATACAACGGCAGAATGTGAGACACACTCATTGTTTGTGATTGGTTTGGTTGGACTAAGTCTAGGTATCTCAGTCAGGATCAGGTCATTGCTTTGAAACGTCTCATATTTGCACTGTTTTCTCCATTCATTCCCAGGGTTCAGTGGTTAGCACTCTAACCACTGCCCCATGTTCAATAAATATTGGTCACGTTGTGTTAAAGTAGGAAACAAATGTTACATTTGATATGAATAGAAGTTTGATTGGTTTGAAGTGTTTGACCGAGGAAAATCCATGAACAAAAGTGGTTAAATGTAGCTGAAACAACATTTTCTTGCCAGATATTCAAGGTCAGTCACAATTATCAAACAGTCATGAAATAACTAAAAATAGATCAAAACAGTATCAAGGAAGTAAGTGGTGTTTCCTTTTGATGACATTGCACTGGGCTAGTAGAGCCAGTCACAAGATGGCCGCCAGAATTGCCATTCTTTCCAACGTATTACTATGGCTTTGTCTTATCTAGAGGTTAATTAAAGACCTTTGGCAGGCACCCTTTCCCGCCTGATTCTGATCCTCATGTTATTCCTTAGTATATTCTACTTTAGATTATTACATAAAATGAACATCTAAGATAAAAAATGTTTCATTCTTTTGTCTAATTATGGTAACATTTACTTTAATTATCACCACCACCTTGTTTTAACCATAATCATCCATTAGAAGAAAAACACATAGAGCAGTTGAGTCGGAGGTTGGTGGTTCGAATCCCCGAACAGGCACTGCTGCTGCGCCCTTCCGCACAGCATATAGAACACCACCATTTATTGAGACAAAAAAGAATCGAGAAAATAAACCTGGATTTAGATTCGTAATTCTTTTAAAAAGTGTAGGGAGAAGGCAAAAGTCATTTGATTGGTAGCTGACGCCGTGGGGATGTGTTCTGTCATACAGTGTGGACAGAATCACAGGCTGTTCCGAATGTCCGCCCTCACCCCTAGCTCCTCATTTAACTATATCGTGGCAGGTCTCGGGACTCTGGTGCTCGTGTTTACAAAGTTGGCTCAACTTCAGTAACAAAAGAACACAATTTTAAAGATCAACTTTTGGCTTGTTTATGAACAATAGGAAGCATGTGATTCTGACCTGCCACTGTCAGATGTTCTCCTCTAACTCTCACAATCTAATGACCATCGCCGCTCACGGCTGCATTGTGGGAAATTTTGAAAGTCACTTTTTTCTCTCTCTGGACATTCGGGTACCACTACAAAATGGCATGACCACCAAATAATGCACTAAAGGGAATAGAGTGGACATTTGGACACAGCCTGGGTGTGGCATGTGGTATGTACAGTATGTAAGCAGTAATTCCTGAAGTCCCTTCATCACCATAAGGGGGCTGGGTTTGATTGGACAGAGAGGAGGCCAGAGACCAAAGGCACACCTACCCCACCTAGTAGCCCCGCCCTGACGCAATAGTGCTGGGTTTGCTCGGATCATCGGCAGTAGCATTTCAAAGAGGGAAGTCTTCATGCATCAGCAGGAGCGGATCATCCTGTCGAGGTGTGGGACATCAGCAGGAGCGGATCATCGTGTGGAGGTGTGGGACATCAGCAGGAGCGGATCATCGTGTGGAGGTGTGGGACATCAGCAGGAGCGGATCATCGTGTGGAGGTGTGGGACATCAGCAGGAGCGGATCATCGTGTGGAGGCGTGGGACATCAGCAGGAGCGGATCATCGTGTGGAGGTGTGGGACATCAGCAGGAGCGGATCATCGTGTGGAGGCGTGGGACATCAGCAGGAGCGGATCATCGTGTGGAGGCGTGGGACATCAGCAGGAGCGGATCATCGTGTGGAGGTGTGGGACATCAGCAGGAGCGGATCATCGTGTGGAGGTGTGGGACATCAGCAGGAGCGGATCATCGTGTGGAGGTGTGGGACATCAGCAGGAGCGGATCATCGTGTGGGGCAAAAGCAGTATAGCATGTGTGGCACTGAGGGGTAGGGTTGTGGTAGCCAGGGGTGCGCAGTCGTGGCATTTTGGTACATCAGCAGAAGTGACGCAGGGCAAGCAGCACCGGGGCCAGCACAGCCCCCGCCCCAACCTGTAGCCCCACGCCCGCCCCCTTGGGAGTCGGCTTGTTGGTGGAGCTGCTGAGGGGGCCTGGGGACTGCGTAGTCATGTTGCCGTTCATCGTGCTGTTTCCGTCTGTTGAGTTCTGGGACATCACCTGGAGTAGAGAACACATGATGAGATGTTTAATACTGTGGTTCAGGACCATTGTCAGAGTTAGGCTGAGGATCAATGCATGAATCAGCAGAACTCTGGGTCATTCAGGACAAAAAGTTCACCTAATATTTCCATCAAAATGCTTGAAGGTGGGTCTCAAAGCTCCACCAGTTAAGAACCGATCCAAGCGTCACATTTTCAATAACCTAATATACTGTTCCTACGCCCCAAGTTACTCACATTAGAATCAGTATCAACTCTGGATAATCGGATAATTACATGACATGTGCCTCATGCTTCAAGAAATGTCCCATTGACGCGGTTCATTATGCATTTATGGTATCGGTGAATAGCTTTTCTATCCATATCAGGCGCTCAAAGCGATTTATAGAACTCATGCACCTGCGGGAGCCTGGATTCAAACAAATGACGACCCTCTCTACCGCCTGAACTACAGCCACGCCCGTCTGTCTAGTCTGAGTACTTGAGTAAGAAAGTAAAGTTGATTACTAAAGCGCCCTACACAGATAAAATCACAAAGAGCTGTACAAGAGAATAGGTAAAAACAAACATAATAATGTATATACATAATAAAATTAAAGTGACGCAAGTGACAACCCATCAACCAAAAGCTTTCTTAAACACGTCATCAGATCCGTTTTAAAAGAGAACACAGAGTCAGCCAGGATCTTATAATGAACCTTGGGGTTCTGGCCAGAGGAGTACGGGCTCAAAAGGTACTGGATGTACTGTGGTACTGTGCTTGACCAATTAAAGCTCTGAAAGTCAGCACTAAAATCTTTAAAGCAGTCCTGAATTTTACAGGAATGTCATGGTGTGGTGGAACGAAGAAAGTAAAAACCCAAAATGCAGGACTGCAACAAAACTGGTGATGTTTAATGACGGAAACCAAAATAACAAAATCCAGAGACAAAACTAAAACAGACCAGGGCTGACATAGACAATGACACGACAAAGGACAAGGGAAACACAGGGGTATAAATACAAGAGGAAACGGGGCACAGGTGAAACACATCAGGGCGGGGCAGGCAATAACGAGAGGAGTAAAGCAAAATCACAAGGACTGAACACATGTCAAAATAAAACACAGGACAAGACCAAACACAAGAAAACCTGAACAAAAGACGAATCATGACAAGGAAGCCATGTGGAGAACAAGACTGGAGTGATATGAGACCTTTGAGGGGCACCCCAATTCAGTCCTGGTTCAGTATTGGTCCGAGCTACAGCAGGTAAAGAAGTTCCTCTATCAAGCTTTGTTCAGGCTTTTACAACTGCTGTATAACCCTTGGCCTAGAGAGATTTGAAATGAAACAAAACACCGCTCCAGGGTTTAACATTATGACATGATTCTGCATGATGTGGACCCATTAAGTCTCCCAGCAGCATGAGAGAGCACACACAGACGAGTCTCATTCTGCACAAATGGGACTCGAACTGCATAAAACACACTGTGGGGATAAAACACTGGGATGGTCATTAAAGAGCCACGAGAAAAGCAGCACAGATTCATCAACAAATAAGACGAGAATAATTGAGTTTTTAAAGTGATAATATTTATTAGTGGGCATTTATTCTTGTATAAAAATAAATGTGCACTGTGCAGCAGAATAAACTTTGCTGCCTTAGGTCTTATTTGTTAATCAGTCCTATTAGTTGCCGTTATGTTATGCATGGGATTTGTTTGGACCTGCCCATGAATAACTGAAATGCTGAACAAGTCAATAACTAAGACGTGGCCATGCAGTATTTAACTCAGATCAAAACTGATTTGTTTAGCTCAAGTTCACAACACAGTGCCCATAAATAGGACTGGGTACTGTTAAATGATTACAAGTTTACAGTAGGTTCTACCAGAATCGAAGAAATTAAAGTATTGAAAACAGGTATTAAAAAAAAATATATATATATATATATATATATATATATATATATATATATATATATTATATCTGTAGATCCAAGTTTTGATGCTGTTGGTCCAAGGACACATCAAAGGAAGTGACTTGGTTGTTTCAGCTCAAATAAATCGGAAACCAAATATCGCTAAGTACCGGTATTGGAAAAAACAGTACCCAGCCCTACCCATAAGTGATTAGTATAGATTTAGAATGTTCTGAAAAACTATAATTTGCTGTTTACGATATGATAGGCCCTGCCCCTGACAGATAAATAGCTTGTCCCACGACCCAAGGTGAGTTTGGCTTCACTAAAGAACCAGTGCACACGGACATTAGGCACAAACTTGATGACAGTGTTTAATCTGCCTAAAACCCGTCTAATCCACTTGTGTAAGCCTTATCAAGACTATATAGGCCTATTCCTTTTACTCACTTACTCATTGATTGTAAAACTACATAATTAATTGTTTTAACCTGAGTGTGTTTTTGTTTTTCTCCTTACGTCCCTTTGCATAAGAGGCAACGGATTAACATGGAGACAGGACTACTTTACATGATGGGCCTATAGGCACTGAGCTTTGGCGTGTGGGGCTTAGCTGTCCGATAACACCACGGCTGATAAACAAATACCTGTAGACTCAGGATAAAGCGCCTGCTTTGCCTTAGGGGCTTTTCTGCCTCCTATCGTACCATCCTCTCTGGCGTTGGAAAGCAATGAAGAGCACCATTTTCTAAAAGTTAATACTTTTCTTTGCCTCCGTCCCCTGCCTACACTGTCGCACTTTCCAATGTTGCCAAGTGAATTATTTACATATTTGAGTCGGGGATAATATCTATAAACTCATTGCGCATGTTTTTTTTAGCATCCAAGCCTTTTTGGAGTTAGGATGTTTTGTGACTACTGCTGCACACACACACACACAGCATTTTTCTTCAGAAAGCTTAGATCTTTTGACGTGAGGAGGTTCCTAAATGTGTTTTATCAAGGCATTGTGGTCAGTATGTTGTTCTAGGGCAAGGATGCCCTAAGTGCTGCCCGAATGCAGCCCGAATGTGGTCCCCAAACCATCTTTTGGTGGCCCTCAGTGGCCTGCTTGCTGAACCAGCACACATTACCAGAGATGGTCCTTTTAAGGTAGAGGTTAAACGGACAATATGGAGTTTCAAAATGTTACAATTATGTATTTTCCTCCCCCTACATGTTCCAGCCATGTCCTAATGTGTAGAATGAGCCCAGACCTGTTCACCACAACTGCCTCTAAAATCCTGCACTGTCACTCAGAAAGTTGTTAATTCAGGTCCATAGTGCCGTGATGCATGAGGTTAATATAGAAGCTGCAGTTACACATATGACCTGAGGTGGCAGTAGTGAGTATAAAACGGCCAACTTACATATAGCCCCTTTAAAGAGACTATACGGAGTTTAAAAATGTTAAAATTAAGTATTTTCCTCCCCCTACATGTTTCAACAAGTCGTGAAGAAGACGCGTGAAGACCAGACAGGTACAAATGAACTCGTCTAAGCTCAGAAGAACAGATCTCACTATGTAAAAACGGGGGCCTATTCCTTCAAAGGGACTAGATACAAGTTGGTCATTTTTATACTCACTACTACCACCTCAGGTATTAAGCCTAACTGCAGCTTCTATTTTAAGCTTGTGCATGATGGCACACACATAGTCCCTTTAAATAAACACCATTGTCTTGGTGTTCTCAAAGAAGAAAAAAATGTGGTAATTTGCCACACATTGCCTCTGGGCCAGAAGAAACAATGAATAACAAATTATAGACAGTTGAATGAGACAAGCAAATTAAAATGAAATATTACATTACATTTTTGGGAGGTTTTTTTAGAAACAAAATTGCATGATGGAGCGTAAAATATTTATTATTATTATTTTTGCATAAAATTGCAAATGGGAATTACTAAAATGTAAAAAGAAAAACACAATTTTTTCCAATTCAATTTGGTTCAATTTAACCCAAGACCTGGTTCACTTCACCTGCTCCTGGGGTAAACGGAGCCTTTTATTTTGAAGACCAACATCTTTAAAACCATATTTTCCAGACAATTTTTGAAGATGCAAACACATATACAACCTCCCAAAATGTGTGTTAATAGTAAAATATTGTATCTATTCTACAGTGTTTACACAATAACCACCAATGCAAAAAGTGTCTCATCTTACCCCACTCTCCCCAATGGCCAAAAGCCTGAGTGTAGACTGTAGAACTTGTCTTGGATGTAAACATGAACCGACCTAAATTACCTCCAGATCATTCAATAGCAAGTACAATTACTTCAAATACAAACCTCAGTACTTCTTCCACTTTAATTCTATCAAATCAACTCGAGATAAGACAACTGACCTCGTCTGACAATAACAGTCTTACGCAACGTGCCCAAATTAACTAATTAAACATCTTAGACCGTCACACAACACGCACTATTTCATACAAAACGGGCCGTCAACACATTCATACACTCGTGCGCATTTGGTTACCTTTGGCGCAAGGTAAGACATGTAACTCAACCCGGTCTCCCGTCGCCAGACAATGCGCTGCGTTTGAATCTTTAATAGCCACGAGTGAGGGCCTGAGAATTCCGCTTTCGAATTACAAGGAGTTAAAAGAAAGAAAGCTCTGGGCTGTAAATGGCTCATGAGCAAATTGTAATTAAGACGCGCACCAATTTGGGAACGGCGCGGCTGAGCGCACAAGTCCAACCCAACTCTGGATACACTCCCATACTCTGGATCAAGATGAAAATAATCATAATAATAATGATAATAATAATAATGATAATAATTGAAAACTAACACTAAAACTAGGCCAACTTATGGCAAACTCGGGGTAAACCATGTTGAAACCAGGCTTAAATACTCTATAAAAGCATGTGAAATGAAATTATCTCAAATTAAAACTAGCAAAACCCTTCATGTGCAGCTCCTGGAGAAGCCTTAGTACCACCAGTGGGAATACGCACCATAGTTTGAGAATCATAGGCCTAGATTATAACATTTCCTTGCCTTTAAACACGCACTCCCCCAACTAAGCAACCCCAAACTCCTTGCCATATCGCCTCAGCCACCGAACGATGCCGCAGTATCCAAGAAACATCCATAAACATCCATAAACGTGCATAAACATAAAATGGAAAAAGGGTTCTGGGTAAAACTAAACTCAAGCAAAACCGAGAGTTTCCTACCTGTGTCGTCAAACAAAAAGCAAAAACAAGCACTCCGAGCTGCAAGGCGCTCATTTTCCACATTTTTATGTGTTTTTTTTTGGAGATATGTGATCCTAAACGGAGGAGAGTGCGCACGGAACACGGTCTGGCAAGTCGAGTGCCCCGTGCGTAAAAGGCGCAGCTTTTATACTAGACGTGGCCCCTCGGTGACGCACGGGCCAGCAGGCACTGTCCAGGAAACGGGAGGAGAGGAGTAATGTCGTTTTCAGACTCCAAATGCGATCAAAGGAGGCGTTATGATCATTTGTCCGCGGTAACGCAGGTAATAAGGGTTATCAATTGTGCCAAACGGATCCGGGAAGGTTAATGTGGAAAGACAAGGGGACAGGGCGCATGCGCAGCGAGTCTTTAGAGGAGTCTCTGCGTTGGCCTAAAATCTGCCGTTTTTGGACACGGGGGTTTTAATTAATTCGATGATGACAAAAGGATGTCCCTATCCTATAACCTGTGACATAACAGTGACATCTGGTGGTTAATATGAAAAACTGCAGGTGAATGAAACTGGACTTTGAACCTTTTGAAACCTTTGCTGTAATTACAAGCACAAATATGAGGAGAAAGACTGGACCTCCTAGTCTTTCATTTGATGTGTACACATGAGTATAAGGTTTTATTTGAAACAATAAAAATGAGTAAAATTACCCATTTGTGAGAATGGGTAACACATTACACCTGTGCTAAAGTTTCTCCATTGGCTTCCTGTTGAGTTTAGAATAAAATTTAAAATCCTGCTCCTCACATTTAAATCCATAAAGGGTTTAGCTCCGCTCTATCTCCAAGACGCCATCATTCCAAATCAGCCAACCAGAGCACTCCGCTCTCAAAACTCAGGGCTACTAGTGATTCTTCGAGTCTCCAAAATCCCTGTAGGAGGCAGAGCCTTTAGCTCCAAGCTCCGGTTTTCCCTGCCGGGTTTCTGAGTTTTTCCTTGCCGTGCTGGAGAGTCTAGGGACGGGGGACACCCGCGCCCCTCGTCGCTACCTGCTGCCGACGCTTATTGGACATTATGTTTGCCTGGATTAACCTGAACTTTAAATTGTCATATTTATTGCTCTGTTTTATTGCCTTAATGTTTGGTGCAGTCCTGTGAGGCAACTTCTGTTGTGATGCTGGGCTATACAAAACCATTAAACTAAACTCATGATCACTAAATAACTGTATCAGACTCTTGGACACTAAATAACTGTATCAGACTCATGGACACTCAATAACTGTATCAGACTTATGGACACTCAATAACTGTATCAGACTGTAGTTTTCAGATGTTAGGAACTACAAAGATGGCCGCAACGGACCTCACACAAGACTTGCTGTGTGCCTCGTCTTCCTCTACAGAGAATGCTTACCCACCACAAGCAGAAAAGATAGACTCAGTTGGTCCGCCCGGGGATGAGCAAATGTCACTTATACATCAATATTACTCGTGGAAAACCAGTGCAGTGAAGTGATGTCAATTGGACAGTGCTGTAGAAGCTGTGTTGGAAGGGGTGACCTTCAATATCAGTACTTTATTCAGTTATTCACAGGACAGGCTTATCGCATGCTGTTGCCAAAGACACAACAAGGCCTGAGCAAAGTCATTGTCATTACCTGAAGCTTTCTGCGCCTTTATCTTCTTTTTGTTTAGGACGAAGTGAGGATGACTACTTTTGCACAGATCCCTCTGCCCTCCTTCCATGAACTGCTGGTAGATGACTTCAGACTATCTGACTGTGACTTTGTTGCTGCATTTTAGGCATCTGTGATCATTGTTGAATAAAAGAACAAAAACTAAACAGGACCGACAGTGTCCACTCTTTCTTCTATAGCTGCTCGTCAAACAATTTGGGATATCATGAAGGCATCCGCTTCTGGTATCCAAGTTAAACTCTAAATATATATAAATATATATATGGGGAATGGGGAACAGAAGATGAGGTGCTGGAGGTCCCGTCACGGGAGGACAAGCCCCTAACCCTGTAACCTTAACCCTAACCCTAACCACCGAAACATAACTGAAGTGGCAGATATCAAGAAATCTTTCCAATGGCTAGACAGAGCCGGACTAAAGGACAGCACAGAGGCTCATCATGGCTGCACAGGAGCAGGCCTTGAGCACCAGAGCAATAGAGGCCCAGATCTATCACACCAGACAAGACCCCAGGTGTAGACTGTGCAAAGAGGCCAATGAGACAATCCAGCACATAACTGCAGGGTGTATGATGCTGGCAGGGAAAGCTTACATGGAGCGCCACAACCAAGTGACTGGAATAGTGTACAGGAACATCTGTGCAGAGTATGGGCTGGAAACCCCAATGTCCAAGTGGGAAACTCCTCCAAAGGTGGTCGAGAATGACCGAGCCAAGATCCTGTGGGACTTCTAGATACAGACGGACAGAATGGTAATGGCGAACCAACCGGACATTGTGGTGGTGGACAAAGAGCAGAGGAAAGCCGTTGTGGTCGACATAGCAATACCAAGCGACTTCAACATCAGGAAAAAGGAACACGAGAAACTAGAGAAATACCAGGGGCTCAGAGAAGAGCTGGAGAAAACCTGGAGGGTGAAGGCACTAGTGGTGCCCGTGGTCGTTGGGGCACTCGGGGCAGTGACCCCCAAACTGGAGGAGTGGCTCCAGCAGATCCCAGGAAATACATCAGACATCTCGGTCCAGAAAAGTGCAGTTCTAGGAACAGCAAAGATACAGCACCGAACCCTCAAGCTCCCAGGCCTCTGGTAGAGGACCCGAGCAGGAGGAGAAAGAGACCGCCCGCAGAGGGTGAGGCGGAGATTATTATTTTTTTAATATATATAGCCTGTATTTGTTATAATTTTGCTGAGTTAAGGCGCAGCTTGTTAAAAAAAAACAAAAAAAACATTTGCTTACAATGTAGCCTATTTTGAACATGGAGTGTGTGAGCCACAGTCCATGGACATCATGACCGAAAAAAAACTAAAACAAGCCTAGATCATATAGCTATTCGTTTCACATTTTAACTTGTACCACACAAATCGATGGGCCTTTCCTCCTGTACATATCTCTATCTACCTATCTATACATCTATATAAAAGAGACATAATGAGCCGCCGTCGCACAACGCGTCTGTAACACCCACAACACATCTGCTTGTCCACCAGAGGTCGCTGTCTGTCAGGAACTACAAGTGGGACGAAGTGATTACAAAGATGGCGTTTCAGGGGAAGTGCAAAAATGGATCCGCCGTGATAGCGGCCCCTCTGCTGGCTGACGCTGATCAGAATCAGAATAGTTTTTTATTGCCGTCGTTTGTAAACAGGTTCACAAACTAGGATTTGTTCTTGGTGAGACCTGCTACATTACACATAAAACACATAACAACACAGAGTGTAGATAAAAACAAGCTATAAACTTTAAACTATAAGGCTTTAGGGGCATGCATAAGAACATTATAATCAACCAGAGGTACAATATGGTAGATGACAACATGTGACATAGAACAACGGGATTGGATTTACACAGGACTTGGTTAAAATGGGTGGTAAGAGGTAAACACACTGAGATAAGTTCTTACCTGAGCTTAGACGAGTTGATGCGTACCTGTCTTTCTTTGTGCGTGTCCTCAGTCACGCACAAAGACCAAAGATGTTGTTAATATTTGGCCTCTCCCAGGGGCCAGACAGGTACGCATCAACTTGTCTAAGCTCAGGTAAGAACAGACCTCAGTATGGAAAAACAGTGGCCTGTTCCTTTAACCCCTGCTGTAACCAAGATTAACAACACCCAAATCTAAAAGCAAAAATGTGTCAAAAGAGCGAAAAAAATGTGCCGGAAAAGCAACAATAACACAATAAAAAAGCGACAAAAACACACATTCAAGGAGAAATCTGGTCACACTGCCTTTGCTCTGCCCGATCCCGTCAGACCTCGGAGGCTAAGCAGGATGGACCTGGTGGGTTCTTGGATAGAGACCGTTTGGTAACACCAGGAAGCCTGGGTGAGTGGAGTGTGTGTGTGGTTGGTGGTGGTCGGAGGGGCCGATGGCGCAGACTGGTTGCCTCGCTTCAGTCAGTCTACCCCAGGGCAGCTGTGGCTACAACAGTATACAATGATGACAGTGTGGCGCTTTGAGAAACTTGGTAACTTGTAAAGCGCAATACAAGTGTAAGGCATTATTATTATTATTATTATTGGATGAAAACGCAACAACAAAAGCCACACAAAAAAGAAAAAAAATAGTTTATTTATTGAACGATAAGTCAATATAGTGATGCTTGTGACAGGCCTTTCCTCTACATTAAAAGGGCTAGATGCAAGTTTGTCATTTCATGCTCACTACTGCCACCTCAGGTCTTATGTATAACTGCAGCTTCTATATTAAAGGGGGGGTATTATGCAAAATCGACTTTTTCAAGCTTTACATCATGTTATGTCATTCCCTCATTAAAAACATGCCTGAAGTGTTGCCTTGGCACATTCACGTATTTTTGAATAATCTGTAAAAGCTCTGATGGCAGCCATTTTAGGGATAGGTTTGCCTGAGTCCTCCTAGGAACGCCCCCACCTCATGGAGACGCCTCCGAGCTTTCGTCACCAGCCGAGTAACCAACCACTGCTCCTCAGCAGAACCCCCTCCCTACTGATACCACAGACAGCGTGTGGAGGGGGCGTGTCGGAAAGGGTCAGGGAGCGTCTTAAAGAGACAGAGGCCTATTTCAAGACATTCAGTGCAGCCATTTTGAAAGAGCAATTTTATACAAGGCAGTTATTTTAATTTACTGCATTTACAGACTAACAGAAGGTTTCGTCATCATTGTAGTGTGATATAGACTGGTGCTATGTGATTGAAAAAAGCATAATACCCCTGCATGACGGCACTTCAGACCCGAAGTAACACCTTTTTAAGTGACAGTGCAGGATTTTAGAGGCAGTTGTGGTGAACAGGTCTGAGCTCATTCTACACATTAGGACATGGCTGGAACATGTAGGGGGAGGAAAATACATCATTTTAACATTTTTAAACTCCGTATTGTCCCTTTAAAGGTGCATTATTAGAGTTTATATTTCAGTGTATGAGCCTTCCTTTTCCATCACAGTGGTCTCTATGATACACCAGGATCTGTTATTTTTAGAGTTCCTGGTAGGTTTTCATTTTCTGACAAGGGCTGCAACGAACAATTGCTTTGGTAATCAATTAATCTGCCGCTTGGCTGTAGAAGGCGTATGAAAAAAATATTTTTCTCGAAGATTTGAGGACATGTTGTTGGAGTAAAATGAAAGTGAATGTTTGTAGGAGGTTTTTTGCGCTTTGAAAAAGTCACTAGCTGTGAACAGGCCATTCCTCATTTGAAAGCTGAAAACCTCCAGAGTTCAAAGCTTTAGCGACTGGAGGCTGCACTGGCTGGGAATGTATCGGTTTATTTCCAAACTGGTTTAAAAGTATAGGACCTGGCAACAATAAGAGTGTAGTTCAATCTGCTTTCGGATGGGATAATTGTCTTGAGGCACAGACGGGTCATTTATGAAATCCTATAATGTTCAAAACACATTTTAACCTCTTAACCCCCGCCTGAACCGAGCACATTCTCTCCAGTTTGGCTTTACCCAAATCCAAAAGCTTGTTGCCGCATTTGTTGAGTTTTCATCCTTGTGTCGCGGTTTGGAGGTGCGAAGGTGGAATGAGGACCCAGATGCAATCAGCCAACCAAAATACTGAAAATAAATGTAATGGACAAATCCAAGGACAAAAATGCAAAAACCAAAAACTCACAAAACTGAACCAGGACACAGACATGAACGACAAACATGAAAAACAATGATCCAACAAAGACAAGGGAAAACAGAGGGGTCTAAATACACAAGGAACAGGGAACGAACAGGGAACAGGTGAAACACATTAGGGCGGGGCAGGTGATCAACAAAGGGGAAGCAAAGCAAAATCACAAGGACAGAACAGACAAGTCAAAATAAAACACTATGGACAAGAACACTAAGCAAAATCAAGGGGGAACTGAACATGACAGACAGAACCATGACACCTTGTTTTTGTCGCTATTTTGAGGCTTTTTCTAAGAAGCTTTTAGATTTGGTTAAAGGGGTCAAATCTAGGGCTAATCATGGACCCAGACTTGATTTTTAACAGTAATATTAAGTCCATTACATCCTCGGCCTATTACCATCTGAAAAACGCTGTGTTTAAATCAGACTTAGAGAGATTCATTCATGCGTTTGTCTCCAGTCGGTTTGACGACTGTAACGGCGGCTCACTGGCCTTTCCAAACGAGCTGTTAGAGCTGCAGTACATCCAAAATTCTGCTGCTCGAGTCCTGACAAGAACCGGGAAATATGACCATATTAGTGCAGTGCTCCGGTCTCCTGTCGCTCAATGCACGCAGACACTGGGTGAAGTGTCTTGCCCAAGGACACAACAACAGCATGCACTTTCAGGAGATGGGATTCGAACCCCCGACCTTCCGATCACGAGACGACCATCTGCGCCACCGTCACCCCAAGTTTCTCAAAGCGCTACACTGTTGTCATTATTCATTCACTGGTAAGCTACTGTTGTAGCCACAGCTGCCCTGGAGTAGACTGGAAGTGAGGAACCAGTCTGTGCCATCGGCCCCTCTGACCACCACCAACCACTCACTCACATTCACCCAGGCTTCCTGGTGTTTCCCAAACGGTCTCCCATCCAAGTACCGGCCAGGCCCTTCCTGCTGAGCTTCCCAGACCTAGAATCAGGGTTGCCAGGTCCACGGTTAAACCAGAATTGTCTGTGTTTTTTTTACCTTGATGTTTTCAAAGTAAAATTGTCTATTTCGGTCTTATTTTTGACCAAAGTCACTATTTTGAATAACAAAATGTCAAATCCAAGGCTCCGTGAGCTGCATTTTTAATACGGGAGGGAGAACGGGGCGGTTTCTCATCATCGCAGGAGCACATGGGCTCTGTTCACTAGTAAACAATGTATGTTCGCAGGTTTTCAGATATTTTTGGGCGGATTTTGCTGCCCAGACTTGCTAAGCCTGCCTAGAATATTCTTTTGTGTTGAATTCAGAAACCAAATGAACTCATTAGTTTTAGCATTATGTCAAATTCAACGACTGCCGTGTTTGAACATATGAATGACCTTTTGACAAGTTTCCTCCCTCAAACTGGTGTAAAACGATGATAAAACCAGAGTAACGACAGTCCTCCTGCGCTGCAGCCTTTGGCCGGCCGCACACAGATAAAAGTCATTTAAAGTGGGTGTTTCTCTGTTGTTCTTACCGTTTTCCCTCCGTAGATAAATGAGTGCGGCTCTCTGGACCGTGACTTTAGACCTTTTGCACCTTAATCTCCTCCACAGCTGCACAAAAACTAAACAACTTTATTTTTTACAATCTCTCGAACTCTTTCACCACAGCCGTACATCTCTTTGTCCATGCATGTCTTTGTAAGAATGTAATGTAGATCTACAGTATGTAGAAGATGAGGGGGAGTTTACTGTCATGATGCTTTCGAATACAAATGGGTAAAAAAAGCTCTTTCCCAAACCGACTTCCTTCATGTTTGATTCAAAAACTCAAAAACCTCCAGCTTGTGTTTACCGACCCTCACCACTAGATGACGCCCTCTCCCTTCTTTTCTCTCCCCGTTTCCAAACCAAACTCTGTGAAATGCTTTACCCATGTTCATTGACTAAACATATTTGGTCATAGATTTAGTCAAAGAATCAAAACCAGTTGAGCTGTGACTAAAATCTCCAGATACTTTCCTCAAAGATTAAATAAAAAGTAAAAGAAGAGACACGTGAACTTTGAAAGAGTCTCATATTATTTATTTGTTTATTATAATTATGCTGGGACAGTGCATGTTAAAACCTCTTAGCCTGGAGCTTTACCCAAAACTAAAGTAATAATAATAATAATAATAATAATAATAATAATAATAATAATAATAATAATAATAGTAATAATACATTTTATTTATATTGCACTTTACATTTCAACGAAACCTCAAAGTGCTACAACAGAAGAATAAAATCAGATAAAAAACAAAAGGAGCATTCACATAGTAAAACAAAGCAAGCAAACAAACAAATTAGTCAGAATAGGCCTTTTTAAATAAATGTGTTTTCAGGCCTCAACACTCTGGGGAGCCCTCAGGAACTCTGGCAGTGCGTTCCAGAGTCTAGGGGCAACTGCCTTAAAGGCCCTGTCTCCCATTGTGGAGAGCTTGGTCACGGGCTGGTGAAGGGTGTGGGTGAAAGTGGACCATAGGCGCCTTGTGGTGGTGTGTGGAGCAACTCGCTCAGTGAGGTATGCCGTGGCTGTTCCATGGAGACACTGGTATGTGAGGAGGCAGATTTTGTAGTGGATTCTGTAATGGATGGGCAGCCAATGAAGGGACCGGAAGACGGGGGTGATGTGGTCATATTTGCGCCTCCTCGTCAGGATCCTGGCTGCACAGTTCTGGATATGCTGGAGCTTCAGCAGGCTCTTACCAGGGATCCCGACGAGGAGGGCATTGCAGTAATCCAGCCTGGAGGAGACAAAGGCATGTACCAATTTCTCAGCGTCTGATTGTGAGAGGGAGGGACGGAAAAGCTTAAAGGAACAGGCCACTGTTTTCCCATGCTGAGACATGTTCTTACCCGAGTTTAGACGAGTTGATGAGCACCTGTCTGGTCTGTACACGTGCGCTCAGTCACGCAAAAAGACCAAAGATGTTGTTAGCATTAACCTCTCCCAGCACATTCCTATGGAGCCGAACGGGCGTGAAGTTAGAAGCAACCAAGCGCTTCCAGGTTTTCCTTATTTAAAAATGGTTACGTGAGTTGCTACACAATCCAAGTCTAGTCACACAAAACCAAACATGTGGATTTTCTAAGCGGATAAAAAGGGGGACTATAATGTGAAGCATAATAACTCCTCAGGAGCAAACCAAAGTGCTCCTAAGGTGTCATTACGCCTTACAATATAGTTCCCCTTTTTAGTGGGGATGAAGGCTTTGCGGTAGCGCTCCGTCCTGCACTGAGGGTGTCTCAGTCTGCCACTGAGAGAGCTGCACAGCTCTTCTACAGTCCCGTGCAGTGGGTGGGAGGTGTTGTCCATGATGGAGGTGAGTTTGGCTAACACCCTCCTGTCACTCATCTCCTCCACAGAGTCCAGGGGGCAGCCCAGGACGGAGCTGGCCCTCCTGACCAGCATGTTCATTCTGTTCTTGTCCCGCTCTGTGCTGAAGCAGAGGCCTGATCACTCCGAAGGACCTCAGTCTCCTCAGAAGGTGGAGGCGACTTTGGCCCTTCTTGTACAGGGAGTTGGTGTTACCAGTCCAGTTTATTGTTGAGGTGAACACCCAGGTACTTGAAACTGTCCACCTCCTCAATGTCCTCCCCCTGGATGTTCAGCGGTGTGTGCGGTAGTGGCTTCCTCGTGAAATCGATCACCATCTCCTTCGTCTTACTGATGTTCAAGCACAGGTGGTTGCGCTCACACCAGTCCACAAAGTCTATGATGACTGGTTGGTACTCCAGGTCGTTCCCCTTAGACACACAGCCCACGATGGCGGAGTCGTCGGAGAACTTCTGGAGATGACAGCTGTCCGTGTTGTATGTGAAGTCCGATGTGTAGATGGTGAAGAGAAACGGTGAGAGGACGGTGCCCTGAGGGGCCCCGGTGCTGCAGACAACCACCTCAGACTCACAGCTGCGCAGCCGCACATACTGTGGTCGGTCCGTGAGGTAGTCGATGGTCCAAGCGGTGAGATGTTCATCCACTCCCGCGTCCTCCAGCTTCCCTCGCAGCAGCGCCGGCCTGATGGTGTTGAAGGCACTGGAGAAGTCAAAGAACATGACCCTCACAGCGTTCCCAGCGTGCTCCAGGTGCGTGAGCGCCCGCTCCGACAGGTAGATGACAGCGTCCTCTACTCCGATGTTGGGTCTGTAGGCAAACTGCAGCGGGTCGAGGGTCGGGGGAGGGGGGCAGTGTCCACTGGGCTGGAGACGTGTGAAGATGAGGGAGTGGGGGGAGAATCAAACCGGTTGAAATGTTCGTTGAATTCATCCGCCCCGCGCTGGTCTCCATCAGCTGTCCCTCTGGCACTCTGTCCAAAACCGGAGACGTTCAGTCCCCTCCACACGTCCCGTGCGTTGCCCTGCGCCAGCTTCTCGCCATAGTCCTTCTTGGCCTTCCTGATCCTCCACTGGAGTTCATGCTGGACTCTCCTTTGCTCCTCTCTGTCCCCTGAGTTGAAAGCCCTTTTCTTTTGGTTCAGGAGGGCTTTAAGTTCAGGGGTCACCCAGGGGTGGTTGTTGGAAAAACACCGTACCTTCCGGGTTGGTACAGTGTTTTCCACACAGAAGTTGATGTAGTCTGTGATGCAGTGGGTCAAGCCGTCGATGTCATCTCCATGAGAGCTGCATAACAGTAGGCTAACCTATGTGCTTACTCTCCTCTACTTCCCATTTGTCAATTGTTTTTTTTAATTTTATGCGTTTTTTAATTAATTATCTGATTCAGCTGTGATATGCGTTGCTATGGCGATGGATATGTCTATGGAGGACCGTGGCTGCCAAAACAATAAATATATCAATAAATAAATATATAAATAAAATAAAGATCAAATTTGCAAAGAAGTGCATGCATTTGTTATAATAAGTGCCTTTATTTATTTATATATTTAATTATTTATGTATTTATATATCTATATCTATCTATCTATATGTATATATATACATATATATATGTATATATGTATTTTTGTATTTATTTTTTAGAAAGGAAGCCTCTCAAGTTGGGCGCTGCGAAGAAACTTGACACTGTCATAACTCTATCATAACTCTGTCATAACTCTGTCATAACTCTATCATAACTCTGTCATAACTCTGTCATAACTCTGTCATAACTCTATCATAACTCTGTCATAACTCTGTCATAACTCTATCATAACTCTGTCATAACTCTGTCATAACTCTGTCATAACTCTATCATAACTCTGTCATAACTCTGTCATAACTCTATCATAACTCTGTCATAACTCTATCATAACTCTGTCATAAGTCTGTCATAATAATAATGCATTGGTTTTATATAGCGCTTTTTCTGGACACTCAAAGACGCTTTACATTACACTATTCGTTCACTCCATACTCGGTGGTGTTAAGCTACTATTGTAGCCACAGCTGCCCTGGGGTAGACTGACGGAAGCGAGGCAACCAGTCTGCGCCATCGGCCCCTCCGACCACCACCAACCACTCACTCCCTCACTACATTCGCTAGGCTTCCTGGTGTAACCAAACGGTCTCCCATCCAATTACCGACCAGGCCCTTCCCTGCTTAGCTTCCAAGGTCTGACGGGATTGGGCATAGCAAAGGCGGTATGGCCTTATTCATAACTCTGTCATAACTCTGTCATAACTCTATCATAACTCTGTCATAATTCTGTCAAAACTCTGTCATAACTCTGTCATAACTCTATCATATCTCTAGGGAACATTCCTTGCACATTCCAAGGCTTCAATTTTAATTTCTGGATATTTGGGAGCTGAGGTAGATCAGACTGAAGAGCTTCCATTACTTTCGTATCCGCCGCCATTGCCAAACTACAACCCGCAAATCGGCACAAATGCTTGACGTCACCTACAAGCCTCGCCTCCCCCGCTCGCTGAATGGTAGGTAGAAAGTCAATGTAGGGAAATTATAATTGACCGGAGTTTACAGATGGCTAAGGCCAGGCTAGATCTCGCGTGCGTCCTCCATGTGGCGTAGGTCGTTTGTGAACTGCCCGTTCAGAGTGCATCAGTCGCACGAAAACTCCAATATATATATATATATATATATATATATATATATATATATATATATATGTAAAGCCGCAGTGGTGCCTGTGGCCAAGTGCAAAGTTTTTGCAATATGCCAAGGGGACGAGGGAAGGAGGAGAGAACAGGTGTCAGAGGAGAGAGAAAACTTATGTGTGGTGCAATCAAAGGTGTTTGTATCCATGTGAGTGTATGACCTGTCATCACCGTGGCTTTTTCTCTCCAACTCCCTGAAACGTGTGTCATACTGTCCAAACATGCGCCTTCTCTGTATCCAAGGACAAAATACTGTATATTGTCTACCGGATAATCTCTGCGACAAATGCATGCGTTGGTGCACACAAAGTACAGATCATGTGCAGTTCTGCATGAATGAAGCAAGAGCCCCCGTGTGATAATGCAACTTAAAAGTTGCATTTTGGGTGCGCGGTGATGTGAGAACCACAACTACGTTCTCCACGAACAAAAAATAAATAAACGCAGCGATTTGGGAAATGGCAAAAATCGCTCTGACAAAAAGTCACATGTCCGGTTGTGTCCGGTTGTGATTAAGTTAAGTTAAGTATACTTTATTAATCCCACGTAGGGAAATTCAACCTCTACATTTGATCCATCCTTAATGCCGCTGGGACGACCTGTTGGAGCAGGCCGGTGCTCGGGCACCCATCTCCAGATGAAGCCAGCCTATTGGTCAGAATCACCTGGCCGAAGGATGAACCTATTGCACATGTTTTGAGTGGTATAGGGGAAACCGGAGTACATGGAGGAAGCCTACGCAGACACAGGGAGAATGTACAAACTCCACAGAGATAGCCCCCATCCTTGTGGGAATCAAACCCGGGAGCTTTTTGCTGTGTAGCACAAACACTAACCACTGTGCCACCGTGCCGCCCAGTATTGGCAACTATAACATTTGTGTAGGCTCCATTGTATAAGAGATTTTCAAATGTGTATTGAAGACGTTTGACTGTCATCACTTTTTATTTTATTGAAGATTGAAGCCAACCACCCCAGTTTGAATACTCGTTTATCGGTGTAGCATTTGTGCTCTGTACTTATGTTTCAGTGGTCTCTGCATTGATACAACGGAATGCTGCCCTCTTGTGGTCGCCCTACAGCATAGTACAACCCACGCTGGCCCGCGGACACGTTCTAAATCATCCCAAAGTGACAGGAGACTTCTCTGGTTGTGTATTTACGCACAGGAACACTAACAGACAACGTGGCGAGTCATACTAACCCGCTCCAGATGTGAATGTGAAACTCAAGACCCCAAACGCCTCCCCCGAAAGCGAGTACGCGCATTTCTCAGGGACTATATAATTGAGGCTTTTTCTTGATTTCCCTTCCCCACGTCGGGCTGCAGATGTGGGGAACCCGAGAGGCCGGGCAGGCATCAGATAAGCGGCGTTCCCAAAGTCAGGGCCGGGTCCGGTGTCCTCCGTGGGTCTACGAGGGGCCGAAACTCAAACCCCAAGGAGCGACTCGGATTTCTGTTTACATGGGAACGCTGCTGCCGCGCCTGGACGGATCCCTCCTACAGTAGGGGAGAGAGGGGAGACAAGAGGAGAGAGGAGAGACAAGGGGAGAGACGGGAGACAAGGGGAGAGAGGGGAGACAAGGGGAGAGAGGAGAGACAAGGGGAGAGAGGAGAGACAAGAGGAGAGAGGAAAGATAAGAGGAGAGAGGTGTGACAAGGGGAGTGAGGTGTGACAAGGGGAGTGAGGGGAGACAAGGGGAGAGAGGAGAGACAAGAGGAGAGAGGAAAGACAAGAGGAGAGAGGAGAGACAAGGGGAGAGAGGAGATACAAGAGGAGAGAGGACAGACAAGGGGAGAGAGGGGAGACAAGGGGAGAGAGGAGAGACAAGGGGAGAGAGGGGAGACAAGGGGAGAGAGGAGAGACAAGAGGAGAGACAAGAGAAGAGAGGAGAGACAAGATGAGAGAGGAGAGACAAGGGAAGAGAGGAGAGACAAGGGGAGAGAGGGGAGACAAGGGGAGAGAGGGGAGACAAGAGGAGAGAGGAAAGACAAGAGGAGAGAGGTGTGACAAGGGGAGAGAGGGGAGACAAGGGGAGAGAGGGGAGACAAGAGGAGAGAGGAAAGACAAGAGGAGAGAGGTGTGACAAGGGGAGAGAGGGGAGACAAGGGGAGAGAGGAGAGACAAGAGGAGAGACAAGGGGAGAGAGGAGAGAGGGGAGACAAGAGGAGAGAGGAAAGACAAGAGGAGAGAGGTGTGACAAGGGGAGAGAGGGGAGACAAGGGGAGAGAGGAGAGACAAGAGGAGAGAGGAAAGACAAGAGGAGAGAGGAGAGACAAGGGGAGAGAGGAGATACAAGAGGAGAGAGGACAGACAAGGGGAGAGAGGGGAGACAAGGGGAGAGAGGAGAGGCAAGGGGAGAGAGGAAAGACAAGAGGAGAGAGGAGAGACAAGGGGAGAGAGGAAAGACAAGAGGAGAGAGGAGAGACAAGGGGAGAGAGGGGAGACAAGGGGAGAGAGGAGAGACAAGAGGAGAGACAAGAGGAGAGAGGAGAGACAAGATGAGAGAGGAGAGACAAGGGAAGAGAGGAGAGACAAGGGGAGAGAGGGAAGACAAGGGGAGAGAGGGGAGACAAGGGGAGAGAGGAGAGACAAGGGGAGAGAAGAGAGACAAGAGGAGAGACAAGGGGAGAGAGGGGAGACAAGAGGAGAGAGGAGAGACAAGGGGAGAGAGGGGAGACAAGGGGAGAGAGGGGAGACAAGAGGAGAGAGGAGAGACAAGGGGAGAGAGGAGAGACAAGAGGAGAGACAAGGGGAGAGAGGAGAGACAAGAGGAGAGAGGAGAGACAAGGGGAGAGAGGAGAGACAAGGGGAGAGAGGAGAGACAAGGGGAGAGAGGAGAGACAAGAGGAGAGAGGAGAGACAAGAGGAGAGGCAAGGGGAGAGAGGAGAGACAAGAGGAGAGAGGAGAGACAAGGGGAGAGAGGAGAGACAAGGGGAGAGAGGAGAGACAAGAGACAAGGGGAGAGAGGGGAGACAACGGGAGAGAGGATAGACAAGGGGAGAGAGGAGAGACAAGAGGAGAGAGACCGGGAGGGAAGGGAGGGACAGAGGAAGAATGGAGAAAGGAGGGGAAAGTGTGTGTGAGAGAGAGAGAGAGAGAGAGAGAGAGAGAGAGAGAGAGAGAGAGAGAGACTTCAAACTCTACTTCGCCTTCACGTTTGTGATGGGGAGTAGATCAAAACGATCACATTTTAAGAAGACAAACTGCTGCTCCAAGTATTCGGAGTAAAACTTAAACCCTATACCTGACGATCTCTTCTATTTGTAGGGAAACATTCTGTTTTGTCCATAAAAGAATATTGTCAAAAAGTGTGGATCATGATTTGTTGATGTGCACAGTCAACCCATATAGTCAGTACTGTATGTGACGAAGAGGGATTTACCTTTTTCGTCACATTTTGACTCTGAAGGACGAAAAAAAATACCCATTTTCACAAAAAGGTAAATACATTTTTTGTTAAAAACTGACGAAATGTTCATCATAAAAAAAATCTGAAAATACTAATAACTAGAACAAAAAAACACTTTACGTGGGGCAGAAATGGTGTACTCTATAGGGCATGTGCAATAAGGAAATTTGTTTTTGTTGTCATTGTTTTTGTTCAGGTTTTTTACAGATATCGTTTTTATTTTTTATATGTTGCACAATTTAAAAAAAACAGATGAAATGTGTAACGTTAAAGGAACAGGCCATCCTTTTCCCATACTGAGATATGTTCTTGCCTGAGCTTAGACGAGTTGATGCGTACCTGTCTGGTCCAAAGATGATGTTAGCATTTCGCCTCTCCCAGCATATTCCTATAGCTCCAAACAGCGACCACGCTCTTCCACGGGCACACAGACCAGACAGGTACGGATCAACTCGTCTAAGCTCTGGTAGAACATATCTCAGTATGGCAAAACAGTGGCCTGGCCCTTTAACCTCTTAACTCCCGCCTTCACCAAGTGCTTTTCTCCCGTTCAGCTTTTCGCCGGTATAAGCTTACAGCCTATTGCCAGTGTTACGCCTCATTTCAAAGCTACAACCTACAAAGCTGATAGAAGGATCTTTTCCCTGCATTGTTGCCACGGTTTTGTCACTTTTTCATCACTTTTGTCGCTTTTTGTCACTTTTTCATTGGGTTTTTGTAACTTTTTCATCCGCGTTTTCGTTTGATCACTTTTTTTCCAAGAAGCAAACTGGAGAAGCTGTGCTTGGTTCAGGTGGGGGTTAAGAGGTTAATCAGAAGCTCATCTCACATGGAGACAGAGGTAAGGCGTGACCATCAATGCTAACACTAACTAGCCTCTGACTTGTTTTGGCACATGCTCTGTGTTTCCTTCAGAAATGCCACACTTATAATGTAGATATGCTGCCAAAGGAAGTTTACAAGAAAATATGCTGACTACCACAGCTTTGACACTGTCTGTAAACAAAGTATGAAGTCCTCCTCCAACCTTCCTCCAGTCCTCTGTGGCCCTGAGACGCTTGGATTTAGAGCAGAAGTGACGAAACAACCTCAAGGTGACAATTTTCGAGTATGCTTCACATCTTTTCAACTGGTGTCTTATTTCATATTTTGCTTTTTTGCTTTTGAATTCTGATCATAAAGTGCAACAGCAACTGTTCATCCTTCAAAGTGATGCAGTTCAGACCGCACCACCACGTGTGGCCAGTGAGTAGGAAACTACATTGGTCAGTATAGACCTCCATAACACAACACCAAAGACAGAACACTACAAGTTGAACGCACTTAAAAACTTCTGAAGTCAATGGAATGAAACTTATTGACCATTACGAAACTATTTGTGCCATGACTCGAGGACAAAAGCTCAGCCCTTGATCCCCACAGTCCCGTCCACGGCCTTGACGCAGCAGATGTCATGTGCACTTTTGATTATGGGACACACATGGGGGGGGGGGGGGGGGGGGGAGTACAGGGCTCTGGGCTCAGACAGACTTGTGTGTACTGTGTGCACAGATGAAACACAGTCCACACATTCCTGATGAAACAGATCTGTGCAGAGGCAGGAGAGGGGCAGGTGTCGGGTTACAGGCAGCACGAGAGGAAGCAAGGAGGCAAGCCTTCACAATAAAAGTGTAAAAAGAAAACTGTGCATTTGCATAAGTGTGTGCAGACCTAGGCATTAAAGACAGCGTTACTTTGTTTGGTTTATTATAACATTCATTGCTATAAGCAGAGCCAAACACTTCAGGAGGTTTTGTCATTTAAATCACAGTCATTTCCATCATGCTTTTGTCTGTGTGATGGAAATGACAAAACCACCTCTGAATTGATTCAAATTACTGCCAACATGTTTCATGTTTATCCTGGAATAAAAAAAGTAATCCGTCCTAAATCTTTTAGGGATTTTAGAGATGTTTCTGTAACATGTCTTTTCCACAACACAATGCCACTTCCAGAGTGTGATGGAAATGATGCTTTCCTCTTAGTCCTCAACTAAAAGGATGCAAATAATGGCCAGTTTCCATGGCTTTAATGAAATCTGCAGATGACACCACCATTGTGAGGCTGATCCCAAACACTGAGGAGACACGGAGGAGGCCAACACACTGACCGCCTGCTGTAAGGACAACCACCTCCATCTGAAAACAATGCACAAAATATATCAATATTTGTTTTCTTTTCTAGTAAAACACAGGCTGTGAATCTAAATCTGATACTGTATTAATCTCTGTAGAGAAATCTCTGTAGAGAAATTAGTTCTCTGCATTTGACCCATCCTCAGTATTTGCATGGGGCGACCTGTTGGAGCAGTGAGCTGCCAGCATGGGCCGGCGCTCGGCGACCCTGAAGGATAAACCTATTGCACATGTTTTTTATAACCTACCACTAACCTACGCAGACACGGGGAGAACATGCAAACTCCACACAGAAAGGTCCCGTCCAGGTGGGAATCGAACCCGGGACCTTTGAGCTGTGAGGCACGAGCACTAACCGCTGCGGCACCGTGCTGTATCTGATACAAAACAATACATGGTGCAAAAAGTTTCATATCGATCCAATACCGGAATATTTATTTCTTTTTGTGAGGAGGAGATAATGCGAGAGCATCAGAGGGTAACAAAGTTCAAATACAAAAACGAGTGCTCTTCAGGATCAAGAGGAATGAATCTATAAACGCTTCGGTTGCAGTGGCAACCTTCTTCATAAATGCAACTGAGCACAGGTGTGCTCAAAAAGACTCACATGATGAGCAATATCACACACATACAAGATACATTATTCAAAGACACACAAAAAATAACAACGAAGATGTGGAATGAAGTAGATCACATCTCTGTAGCAACAACAGATGTTGAAAATTACAACATAAAGGAAATCTACAACACCCCTACAACACCCCTTTGTCGACCACAGAGAGAAGATAAACACATAAAACCTTAGCATGTGCAAAAGACGAGATGGGGCCAGTGCCCTCACAGAAAAACTCACTGAGGCCAGGACATGGAAGATCTCTTTCTCTCTGTGCCAGAGTTCGTGGTCTATCTGCTCCTCGCTTTTATTTGGTATGAGTTGCATTGTGTCCACGTCCGAAAATGTTTTGCAACTGGATCATTCAGGTTCTCCGTTCTTATGGCAAATGAATGCTCAGCAAACCTTTAGGTCAAACCAACATAAAAGCAAGCACATTTACAGTCACGGTGAGAGATTACGTGAGTAAGGCAAGGCAAGGCAACTTTATTTATCCAGCGCCTCGTACACAAGGCAACTTTATTTATCCAGCGCCTCGTACACAAGGCAACTTTATTTATCCAGCGCCTCGTACACAAGGCAACTTTATTTATCCAGCGCCTCGTACACAAGGCAACTTTATTTATCCAGCGCCTCGTACACAAGGCAACTTTATTTATACAGCGCCTCGTACACAAGGCAACTTTATTTATACAGCGCCTCGTACACGAGGCAACTTTATTTATACAGCGCCTCGTACACGAGGCAACTTTATTTATACATCGCCTCGTACACAAGGCAACTTTATTTATCCAGCGCCTCGTACACAAGGCAACTTTATTTATCCAGCGCCTCGTACACAAGGCAACTTTATTTATCCAGCGCCTCGTACACAAGGCAACTTTATTTATCCAGCGCCTCGTACACAAGGCAACTTTATTTATCCAGCGCCTCGTACACAAGGCAACTTTATTTATACAGCGCCTCGTACACAAGGCAACTGTATTTATACAACGCCTCGTACACAAGGCAACTTTATTTATACAGCGCCTCGTGCACAAGGCAACTTTATTTATCCAGCGCCTCGTACACAAGGCAACTTTATTTATACAGCGCCTCGTGCACAAGGCAACTTTATTTATACAGCGCCTCGTACACAAGGCAACTTTATTTATACAACGCCTCGTACACAAGGCAACTTTATTTATACATCGCCTCGTACACAAGGCAACTTTATTTATCCAGCGCCTCGTACACAAGGCAACTTTATTTATCCAGCGCCTCATACACAAGGCAACTTTATTTATACAGCGCCTCGTACACAAGGCAACTTTATTTATACAGCGCCTCGTACATAAGGCAACTTTATTTATTTATACAGCGCCTCGTACACAAGGCAACTTTATTTATACAACGCCTCGTACACAAGGCAACTTTATTTATACAGCGCCTCATACACAAGGCAACTTTATTTATCCAGCGCCTCGTACACAAGGCAACTTAATTTATACAGCGCCTCGTGCACAAGGCAACTTTATTTATACAGTAGAATTACAGTTTGCAAAATGTTTACAGTGGAATGTTTTTGCTCCAGAGGAATCTGTGACTGAGGTGGATTTGTTGACGTGGTTACATGATCCACATTGAAAAGTACCTGTAGGTTAAAAAAAAAAACTTGTGGGTTTAGGAGCAGAAAGATAGTTCCTGGATTATTCCCTGTGGGTGGAGGCCCTTCTCAGAACACAGACAGGGATCACTTCACATGTATTTATTTTTATTTTGTTTCCCCACATAAAGTAAAGAGCTGTTTAAAAACACCATACGGACGAAGAAACCCTCCATCTTTAGAGGTTCTTAGCTGTTACCACTTAGACTGAATTAGTAACTTTGTCAAAGGATTATCGATTAACGGTAAACCCTGACTTGGAGTCGTTGTTCAGGGCATTTTATATCAACAGCATTATAAACATGATCCCCCAGTAATAATCATGAAACATAGTTTCAAAACAAAAATACAAATAATAGGTTTGTAAACTTGAACAGGTGTCACATTTTATTCTTTTGGATCTTGGATTATACTCTATAATACTGTAACACACAACAGAACCATTTATTGTTAACATACAAACATTTTCTCTAGCTCAGCATTACCCAAATCTAAAAACATCTCGACTGGAGTGTACAGCCTGTAGGATATTGTAATGCCACATTTGAAAGCTAAGACCTACAAAACTAATCTAAGCTTCTTCCTGGTTGTGACTGTCACGGCTTCATTCTGTTTTCGTCATGTTTTTGTTGCTTTTTTGACATGTTTTAGTCACCTTTTTGTGACTTGGATCTAAAAAACAACAACAAATGCAGCCAAAATGCGACAAAAATTGAAAACATGGCAGAAATGCAACAAAAAAGCTATGAAAAAGTGACAAAAAATGTGACAAAAAATGTGACAAAAAATGTGACAAAAAACGGGTACATGAAGTCATGTGCCCTTATTATAAAGCGTTACCCAAAAAAGCAAAGAAAACATGACAGGAACAGGAAACAAAAATGACAGTTACACTGGCCTAGAGAATGTAAACTCTCCTGGCGAGAAGCTTTTAGATTTCAGTAAAACTGGAAAAGAGCAGGTGGTTGCAATGTATTTAGGTATTGAGAGTGTATTTGAGAACTGCGAGTTTAAAAAAAAAAAAAAAGCCGTTGTGGCATTATGAGAGATTCTGAGTCCATTATTAAGGGTCTTGAGGAGCTGAAGCCTTATGCAGCCACGTCTCATTCAGTCTGCCCCAGAGCAGTGGCTCTCAGCTGCTGTGCTTTGAGATCTGCAATCTTGTCTTACTTTTGAAAAGAGTGAGCGCAAAGGGACGGCAGCTTGCACCTGAAACTGTCGTGTTTATATATATAAAGATGTATATTACAAGCTTAAAAGAGTGACTATTACAAGTTTGGCTTTGAGTTGTACTTTGAAGGCCTGTCAGGAAGTGGTGTGCGCGCAGGGGAGGGGGTGGGGGGCCAGCGCTGTGGAGATGAGCCCAAGAGCATGTTCACCGTTCAGAGCAGAGCACAGTCTGCCCGTGGGAGGAGGAGGGACGAGCGGCCGCTGAGGGGCATGACAGCCGCTGCGCCGCTGACAGCCCGAGCACTTTAAACCACTTCTACCATTACTTCTCTCACCTCCTCTTCCTCCGCGCTCACGGTACTGCGAGTTCTGCGAGAGGACCTGGGAGACTTCGATCCGAGCGGGTCCGGACTCCAGAGCGGGACTATGCCCGAGATGGAGAAAGGCAGAGCCGCGGAGAACAAACGCAGCAGGAAGCCCGCGCACCCCGTCAAGAGGGAGCTCAACCAGGAGATGAAGGTTCGTCGCTCACTCCGCCTGCATTTCTATATTTATTTATTTATTTTACTGCGAACACTTTTCCCGTTCGAGCAAGTGCGCACAGATCCACGCAGTCAGCCGCCAGGTCAGGTAGCCAACTTCATGAATGTTCCCTTGTGTGCCGTCGCAGTCACATCGACTTTGTATCTGAGGAGTTACGCGAGTTATGAGTTAGTGCTAAAAAAGAATATAATCTCAGAGGGAGGTTCCCAGATGTTGCTCTTTAACTTGACGACCAGCTGTGGCCACATGTGCACGCGCATGTATCCAAATCTGTGCGCGCGTATCCAGATGTGCGTCACGTCTCCTCCGCGCGCCACACACTTGCTTTTACGCCTGCTGTGCGTAAAAGCCGCATTTTGTCGGCACTTGTGGCACAGTTGGAGTTTTTGGTCAGGTTTAGTCCGAGTTAAGACCTGGCTTGTTAACTAGTCTTGATTTAGCCCTACAGCCCGTGCTTTGCTAATGGTTCTCGGTATAGTCCTTGAAAGCAACTGGTGCAATCCGACTGGTTTAGCCCTCACTGTATACAAAGAGGTCCACCAGTACTTATCGCCATGGTGATGATGACAACTGACCTCTCAGTAACAGACAGCAGTGTGCTCCTTGGAAATGCATGCTGGGATAGTTTTGTCTCAAACACTGGAGAGGCCCTACCTAGTCCTTGTTTAGAGCCTGATTTAACCCCTATTTAGTCCTGTTTTAGTCCTGGCTTAAACCTGTCCTATAGCCCTGGTTAAGTCCATGTTTAATGCTAACACAGGTTTACTTCTGGTTCTGTCGTGGCTTAGTTAGTCCTGGTTTATCTCTGGTTTAGTTCCTGTTTAGTCCTTGGTTTGGTTCACTCCTGGACTGGTTGACTTCTGGTTTAGCTGTTTAGTCCTGTTTGGCCCCTGGTTTAACTCTAGTTTAGAAGTCCTGGTTTGCTCCTGGACTTCTAGGGCTCCTGATTTAGCCCTAGCTTAGTCCTGGTTTAAACCTGGCTTAGCCCTGGTTCACTCTAGTTTAATTCTGTTGTAGCACTGGTTTACCTATGGCTCAGTCCTGGCTTTGTCTTGGCTCACTTAGTCCTGGTTTGTCACTGGTTTAGTTCTCACTTAGCCCGAGTTTAGGTTTGGTTCACTCCAGGTCTAGTGCCAGTTTACCTCTGGTTTAGGCCAAGTTTAGTCCTACATTAGTCCAGGTTCGGCCCTGGTTTAGCCCGAGCTCAGTCCTACTTTTGTCTTGCTTGTTCCGTCTTCCCCTTGGTATAGCCCTAGCTTGGTGCTCTCTCTTTCTCCCCTCAATCTAGCCCTAATTTCTCTCTCTCTCTCTCTCTCTCTCTCTCTCTCTCTCTCTCTCTCTCTCTCTCTCTCTCTCTCTGTCTAAGGTGCTCCTTGGTTTAGCCCTAGTTTGGCGCTCTCTCTCTCTCTCTTCTCCTCAGTTTAGCACTAATTTCTCTCTCTCTCTCTCCCCTCGCTCTCTACTCCTCAGTTTAGCACTAATTTCTCTCTCTCTCTCTCCCCTCTCTCTCTTCTCCTCAGTTTAGCCACTAATTTCTCTCTCTCTCTCTCTGTCTAAGGTGCTCCTTGGTTTAGCCCTAGTTTGGCGCTCTCTCTTTCTCTCTCTCTCTCTTCTCCTCAGTCTAGCCCTAATCTCTCTCTCTCTCTCTCTCTCTTCTCCTCAGTTTAGCCCTAATTTGTCTCTCTCCCTCTCTCTCTCTCTCTTTCTCGCTCTCCTTGGTTTAGCCCTAGTTTGGTGCTCTCTCTCTCTTTTCAGCTTAGCCTTAGTTTGGCGCTCTCTCTCCTCACCTTGGTTTAGCCCTAATTTCTCTCTCTCTCTCCCCCCCTCTCTCTTCTCCTCAGTTTAACCACTAATTTCTCTCTCTTTCTCTCCTTAGTTTAGCCCTAGTTTGGCGCTCTCTCTTTCTCTCTCTCTCTCTTCTCCTCAGTCTAGCCCTAATCTCTCTCTCTCTCTCTCTTCTCCTCAGTTTAGCCCTAATTTGTCTCTCTCCCTCCCCCTCTCTCTCTCTTCTTCTCAGTCTAGCCACTAATTTCTCTCTCTCTCTCTCTCTCTCTCTCTCTCTCTCTCTCTTTCTCTCTTATCCTCAGTTTAGCCACTAATTTCTCTCTCTCTGTCTAAGGTGCTCCTTGGTTTAGCCCTAGTTTGGCGCGCTCTCTCTCTTTCTCTCTCTCTCTCTCTCCTTCTCAGTTTAGCCCTAATTTCTCTCTCTCTCTCTCTCTCTCTCTCTCTCTCTCTCCTTCTCAGTTTAGCCCTAATTTCTCTCTCTTATCCTCAGTTTAGCCACTAATTTCTCTCCCTCTCCCCCTCTCTCTCTCTTCTCCTCAGTTTAGCCCTAATTTCTCTCTGTCCCTCTCTCTCTCTCTCTCTTTCTCGCTCTCCTTGGTTTAGCCCTAGTTTGGTGCTCTCTCTCTCCTTAGTTTAGCCCTAGTTTGGCGCTCTCTCTCCTCTCCTTGCTTTAGCCCTAGTTTGACACTCTCTCTCTCTCTTTTCAGCTTAGCCCGAGTTTGGCGCTCTCTCTCCTCTCCTGAATTTAGCTCTAGTTTGTCTCTCTAACTCTCTCTCTCTCCCTCTACTCTCCTTGGTTTAGCCTTAATTTAGCACTCTATCCTCTCCTCAGTTTAGCCCTAGTTTTGCGCTCTCTCTGTCTCTCTTCTACTTGGACACGTACCCATGGCTCGTCTGTTGTTTGGGTTCGGACAGTGGCCATTTGAGACGGCTGACTGCGGTTTGTAAAGGATACTTCACTCCTCAAACTCAGGCTGAAAATCGAAAACGACACGCAGGATTTTTTTTTAGAAGAAATGCATCCTCCTCTGCGGATAGGAAACATGGAGGAGAGGGAAATACTGCTGTGAAACAACTTACTGAGAGGGATATGGTAGAATAGTGCTTCTTTTAGTTGTAATAGATTCACTAATTCCTATAGATTTCCGCTATCTTTGCATTGATGCACTGTAGGATATACGTCATCAATTTGTACATTTTACACCAATTACTAAAAGCATATACAGTGTTTTCACAGTAGTAGCCATTCTTGAGTTGAGTGGGAACAATGTGTGCGACCAAAGCTGGAGATTAGTTCATTAGTTCATTACCATGGCAACATCCTATATTTGTGCCATAGATCTAGGATCACTGCATTCTGGACCTGAAGTTATTTGGTGAAAGATTATGTTAAGGGCTCCAGATCCACAACACAAATGAATTAATGGAGTAATTGGTGGTGGTAATGGAGGTAGTAGTGCTAGTGGTTCCGGTAGTTTCCTAATGTGAAATTGACTCTAATTTGCAGAGTTCGACTAATTGTACAACTAAAAATCCAACATTTGAATTTAAATGTTTGTTTGAGCTCTCAGGTTTGGCGAATGTTTAAAATGACCACAATTTTATCCAGGCAGTCGCCAAGTTTTTTTGGTAAATGGTTTCATATATATATGATATAGCGCTTTTCCTACATTAGGCAGGTAAAGTGCTTTGCAGCAAGCAGGGTGTCCAAACCTTTTTCTAGGGGGGCCGCATATTCAAGCGTGCATGGGGTGAAGGGCCATAGATCAGTGGTTAGTGCCACGAAACCTTTGACTAGCAGAGGTTTAAATTGTGCCCCATACCTTTGTTTATGCCTGAAACCTTCATGCCAGCACTGCCTCACAATAACATGTTTAAAAATTTTAAATGATTACATTTCAAATAAAAAGGACCATCTCTGATGATGAGTACTGATTCATCAAGAAGGCCAAGGGCCATCAAAAATTGGTCTGAGGGCCGCATTTGGCCCCCAGGCCACACTTTGGACACCTCTGGCAGCAAGGAGCCACTCACCTATTCACACTCTCATTAATACACTAATGTACACAAAAATGTACAACTGTTTTGTTGGTCTCTACTGTGAGTGGCTGGGAGCTGGACATCACCAGCTCATCATCTTAGTTTTAATGTCAAAGTAAAAAATAGAACAAACTCTCCCTTTACCATGGTTATTTTATGATGTTTTGTTGACTTTGCTTTTGCTTGGATCTGACCTCGCTCCACTGTGCCCACACCATTCACACAACATCCAGAGCCTTAACCGAGGGGCTAGCAGGGGCTGGAGCCAGGGGCCTATCATAGTCAAGGGCCTATCAGAATTAAGGGGGAAAAAGAAAAGGTGATTTGTTGATTTTCATGTCAATCACTTCACTTTGCGGCATGACTGACCGTATGCGATGATTGTGTTGCGCTGCCTGGAGTAGGCCTGCCCTACCTGGCCCAGAGGGATACATGTAGAAGTAGCAGGGTTAGGGTTTTTGTGGGATTTAGGGTTAGGGTTATAGGTTAGCGTTAGGGGCCTACAATTCTATTTAAGCCCCGGGGCCTATGGGTACAGTAAGGTGGGCCTGGCAACATCCTTGTACCGCTGTAAAGTTCTCAACTTCCTAAACAACTGCCCAAGTCCACAGGGGGATATTCAGCTGATAACACATTAGTAGCAAAACGTGTGTATTCTCAAAATGAGGTTTTCAGCACTCTAGTGCAACACCTTCACTTGAGAGGCTCCTATAGCAGGGGTCTGCAACCTTCTGCCAAAGAAAAAATGTTTGGAGCTGCAAAATATAACAAAGCTAAACTTGTAAAAACTTTTCATCTTTTGGAAATTGTTCCTGTTACAACAGAATACAACAACATCGCAGCTTGTATTTGTAGAGCTACTTTGAAATAGCCTAAAGTGAAATGAGTGAGACTCCTGCCTATTAGACTCCAAACGTTCCAGGCTTGATCTTTGGAAGATTTTTCAGAGGGATTGTGCAATATCTAATTCCTGCCTGATTTTGAAGAAGCTTTTTCTTGCCTTAAATGCATTATGTCAATGCAGATATAGCGATTTCTGTACCAGGCTGATCACGAGGAGTGTGTGATATGGCCAGCATGTTTGTTTTCAGTTGGTCCTGTGACATACAGTGCATCCGGAAAGTATTCACACCCCTTCACTTTTTCCACATTTGGTTTTGTTACAGCTTTATTACAAAATGTATGTATTAAAAATCCCACATTTGTGCAATGACAAAGTAAAACAAAGTAAAAAGGTTTTTGCAAATGTATTAAAAGTCTTAACACATCACATGTACAGTACATAAGTATTCACACTGTTTCAGCTGTATGCTCTTTCCACTGATCGTTCTTGAGATGTTTCTACAACTTGACTGGATTCCACCTGTGCTAGATTTGGAAAGATGTCAGAATGCAACAAGGTTTAAGCCACCAAAAAGGTTTCCACAAATGAGAAATGGGACAGGAGTCAGGGTTATTTTTAGTATAGTATTATTTACAGGCAATCTAAGAATTGTGCAGCCCGGATTAAAATAGGCCTACGGTAAAAAGTGTCTTTTCTAAAAAGGGTCAGTCTAAAATACGGAGGGGATACTTCTCTCAATGCGACTCATTTCTGGGTGGGAGAATTGCTGCTGTCCTCCTGATTAGTTTCCTGCCTGACTCCAGCCACTACAATCCACTGTTCTTCAGCACCGAACCCGATTGGTCCCGTGGTCCTCAGTCACCGTCGCGCTGGGGACGGGGAGAAGACGCTCAGAGTCCAGCACCAAAACAGCACACACATCACACGCATGTATGTATGTATGTATGTAGGTGGGCGCGTCCCTTTAACTTAGCTGTAGCATGCGTTGAGCTCCGCTCTGGGCGTGCGTCTCTCGGTCTCCAGTGTCCGTGTTCCTTCCGTGGCGGCCGTGTTAGCTGTAGCATGCGTAGTATCCCCACTCAGACAGAGTCTTCTCAGCGTCTCCGTCTGGTCTTCCCCTTCTCCTTGCCTCCCGTTCTCCCCTTCTGTTTCCTTTCCTCAGGTGTGTTTTTTTATGTTCTCCGTCCAAAGGGGGGGTTTATCTGAGAGGGTTTATCTGAGGGTGTGTCCTGGAAGTCTCTCTGCGTGTCATTGGTTAGGAGTAGTGTAGGCCTACAATAATGTTTGCTGATTACTAGGCTCAGCACTAAAACAGCCCTATAGAAAAAAAAAAAACACTACAAAATAACTCAACAGGAACAGCATGGTGGCACAGTGGTTAGCACTCGTGCCTTACAGCTGCCCTACAGGTGTTTCTGACCACTCGCCTGGCTCCACATAATGGAGATGGGTCCCTGAGCTCTGCTCTATACAGAGGCACCTTCTGACAGAGACACACACCTCTGTATAAGGTCCCACAGCTGACATGCAGGGCGCAAGATTTTCTTTAGGTTTTATTGCCATTGTCAGTGAGCAGGCTAACAAGGGGTGAATAGTTCGTGTCCAGAGTGAGAAGGGTCATCTGTGATACGACCTACATGTCTCCGGGTCCTGGAGGTGAACAGGTCCTTGAGAGATGGGAGCTCACAGCCAATCACCTTCTCAGCAGCAGCACGATGCGCTGCAGCCGATGCTTGTCCCAGGCTGTGGCGTGAATTATTTTAAATTCATAATTTTATTTCTTGTTTTTTACCAGAGTAAAAACAAAACAGATAAAATAGATAAATAAATGAATACATAAATATAAAAATGTATATATAATGTCGTATTACGGATTTTCATTAGATGCTATTGGGTGGTTTTCCAGCTATCTTTCACATCGTGCATCGTGCATCGTAAACAATGTGTTTTTTTTACAACGGTAGTTTCTCTTTCTCAAAAGGATTGCAATGTGGTGTACCTCAGGGCAGCTGTTTAGGGCCCTTACTTTTTTCAATCTTCAATCGACCTGCCATTGGTATTGGATCATGCTAAAGCTGTGATGTATGCAGATGACACCACGATATACCTGCCTGCTTCATCAGCTGATGTTCTGTCAAGCTCCTTAGACAGCGATCTAAAGTCTGTTGCAAGGTGGGCTCATGCAAACAAACTAGTACTGAATACATCCAAAACAAAAAGCATTATACTGGGATCTACAGTAGTTGGAAATGAAACGAAAAACCACAATTAGAACTATCAGTCGATGACACAGTGATCACTCAAGTAGAAGAAACAAAACTTCTCGGAGTCATTATTGACAGCAGACTTAAGTGGTCCAAGCATATTGATCGTACTGTTGCTGTTATGGGAAGAGAATTAGCGGTTATCAGAAGATGCTCAAATTATTTAAGCTAAAATCTTCTTTCACTAGTGATCAAGACCATTGTTCTGTCCCATTTACATTACTGCCCAGTGGTGTGGTCCAGTGCCTCCGAAAGAGATATTGAGAAGCTACAGTTAGTGCAAAATAAGGCGGCACATCTTGCGCTAAGGTGCTCAAAATATACAAATATTCAAAGGTTGCACCAAACTTTAGGCTGGACATTGGTGAAGAATAGACTGCACTTTGGCCTTCTTTGCTTCTTTAAAAAGATGTGTGTGCTAAAACTCCCTAAGGTTTTGTATGATGTACTTGTATTCAGCTGCTCCATACATAAGTTTAACACAAGACACGCAGTAAACAGTCATTTTACTCTTCCGTCATGTAAAACCCAGACTGGACAGAAGGCTGTTATGTTCAGAGGAATGAAATCCTGGAACTCTCTGCCTAAAGACATTTGTAACATTGCAGACATAAACATTTTTAAAAAGACTCTGTTGTCACACTGCAACAAATTTAATATGTTGTAATATATATGTATAATATATACATATATATATATATATATATGTATATACGTATTTATATTTTTATGCTGTTGTGATCTGTGATCATTGTATGAAAATGTGATTTTATAATCTGGACCCCAGGAAGACTAGCCATTGTCAAGGGCAATGGCTAATGGGGATCTTAATAAACAAACAAACAAACAAGCTCTGCAGCCGCAGTACGGGCGCCTCAACACCCGGGGTAGAAATGGCACAACTCCGGCATGGGCCTCAGCGCGATCAGCTTATTCCTCAAGTAAACAAGTCCTGAACCACCATTACAGTCAGACAAGATAAGGTTAGTGTAGGGGATGTTAGTAAATCCAAAGGAATGTTAGTAAGCTGAGTGCTGCCACACGCCAAGGTGCCGGAAGTGACCAAATGAGGATTACCCAGGACTAAACCAGGACTAAACCCAAGGACTCAATTAGAAATAAACCAAGAGAAGACTGGGTCTAAATCAGGTCTAAATCTGGACAATATCACAGACTGAACCAGGACTAAACCATGAGAGAAGCATGTCAAAACTATGTATGGACTGAAATTTGGATCAAAACATCTTAATCAAAATCATAAATCCAAAATCCATTTTGGAATAAGGCTGTAACTACAGAATGTAGAAAAAGTGAAGGTGGTTGAATACTTTCCAGGTATTCAACCACTGTGACATATAATCTTCTGCTGTGTGGCTGTGACTATGACTGATGACTTTTTAAAGACATTGTACACGCTGCTTTTTGTCATACTTTTGGACATCTTTTTTCTCTCTTAGCCTCTTCCCCAAGAGCGGAAGTGAACCTTCAGTGTGTGGATGGTGCTGTTCTGTTACAGTTTCACTCATTTGAATCCAAACATGTGAAACCAGACCCACCAAAGTCCTTATTTTAGTCTCCGCCTGTAGTCCCGGTGCGAGTGCTGATCCAGACCTGGATGGACAGTCTGTGAGCAGATGTTGTTGTGCAAAGGAAATAGAAATAGAAAGTGTACTGTGTGAAGTGAAGGAGAAACGAGACCTGTAATAGAATCTGTAGTGTTTGGAACGAGTTAAACAGACAGGGATATCACGAGTATCACCAGGTCTCCTTATCCAAATACTTGAGTTTACCGCGTCACTGAGCAGCAGCAGAGACGGGTGGGACTCACTTACAGTCACCAGTAAGTACATTGGTATAGTTTATAAGTTTGTAAGTTTGATTATATCTGTGAAATTTTGATGCATTAGGACTAGAGTTGGGTAGTACTTACATTTACTCAAGTACATGAGATGAAGTCATTTTTTGAAGTAACTGTACTTTTGCAAGTAGTTTTTCTCATGCAGTAGTTTTTACTTCGACTTAATTCTTCATTTTTCATAATGATTTCTTTTTATAGTTTTTTATGGTATAACAACTTTCTCATTATGTCATGTTTTGTTTCTCATAATTCATGTCACTACTGAAACATCGATCAGACTTTTAGGCTCAAATAGTTACTCAGTACTCACAGTACTCAAGTAAAACTTTCTTTACTTTACTTTTGCTCTTAGTTGAGTGATTATTTGGGACATGACTTTTTACTTCTAGAAAAACTATTTCAAAGTAACATTACTTACTTGAATATGAACCCACCTCTGATTATGACTAAATAAATTCCTGCTTGTCTGCAACCAAAAGATCAAGCACTGCTCCACTGGACTGTGTTTATAAATATTATAAATATACACAAAATGATTACTCTTCATATTTGACACAACAGATGGTTAGTCTGAACTATCCAAATATATTTTCCCCCAAGTAGAAAAGAAAGACTTTTGTTACAGAGCCCCATTTGTTTGGAACAATCTGTCAACAGACCCAGATCTGTTGTACATGTTTTTAGCGGTCAGGGAAACTGGAGTACCCTGAGGAAACCTGTTTAAATGTGTTGGTTTTGGAGGACATAGTGAAATAGTGACATTACATATATAATGTATAATTCATACGTAAGTTCTTGACAAAAGAACCAATAAACCCGAGGACTATGTTTTTATTTTGCCAAAGGTTACTTTTTGTAAAATGTTTAGGCAAACAATATGGAGGTGACTGACCCCTGACCCTGCACATAAAGCACATACATGTGATCATTCAAGCATGATCATTGTCATTATCAGGCCCGAACTGCTGGCCAATAAGCAGCCTGAGGTGGATGAAAACAAGTTAAAATTAAAAACCTCAAAAACTAAAGCCATAATTTTAGCATCCAGCTATGCGCCCCCTCCTTACTGACATCACAGCCTTGTTTGGACATGGTGGCCATTCACCAACTATCCACTACTCCATCCATCTGACCATCCAGGGTTACACGGCCTCATCAGTGAACAAGACTGTTTGAAAATGAGTCCTCATGTATTTCTGAGCCACTGCAGCCGTTTCTGTTCATCAGCTTCAATGAACAGTTTAGGGGAGGCCGGACAGAAGGTTTATGCACAACTGCAGCCTCTGGAGGGTCCTACACGTTGATGTTCGGGAGACTCCAGAGGCACCAGCAGCTTCAAATACCTGTTTGCTGCTTTGTTGCAGCTGTTCTCTTAATCTGATGTATTTGTCTGGCAAAAACCATCCTCATTGTGCCTTTATGTGCACAAACCCGTGTGTGCTCTGAATCATCCACAAATCTCCTATCAGTACGATGATTACACTTAATCATTCATGAAATATCGAAGGTTTTCATACGTAGTCCAATGCATTCAACTATTTCACACTTTCATCAGCAGAGAGACCCTTTTTCTTTATTGGTTGACAATGTTGGTCTGCTTAATAATGTGGAACGTCCCTTTTCAGTAGTTTTTCCCTTAACTGGGCTTAGCCTGACAACTAATCATCACAGGCACAAGCCTGAGACACAATACCGTCCCTGAGTTTACTTGAAAAACTTTTTCTTTCACCTTTATGACACAGAAATACAATTTGCGTAATCATTTGGAACATAGTTTAAATCGTTGTACTTCTGCTTGAGTAAAACCATTGTTAAAGCAATGTATCTCTTGGTTCCTGAGTAAACATGTCAGCCACTCTAATGTGTGTCTCTGATGGGGCGTCTACAAACCCACCTCACCAAAACACCGTCTGCACTCGTGAGCGTGGGTTGGGCCTTTGGAAAGATCTGATTCCCATAATGAGCCGGTGGTTCCATGTTTGGGGAAAGTTACACAGATCTAAAGTATGGCAGAGGAGATCGTGTGACACGCGATCGGGTGTCATGGTAACGGGAGAGGGTAACCAGAGCCGCCGGAGTACTGCTCTCAACAGAACTCAACCTACGCAACTCTCTGTTTTTCAGCGAAAATGTGCAATCACAGCTTCAAAACCAAATAAAGCGCAGACTGTGGCAGGTGGAGACGTCTGTGATGTCAAATAAGCTTTTAATGGGAGTTGGATCAGAGTGAAATAGTGAAATAAATAACTGAAATTGAATGGAATACAACAGATTTCTAACGCTTTGCTACTTGGAATGAGACATTAGACTACTTATTTATGTATTGATTTATTATTTTACAGGAACAGTGTGTAAATATACAATTATCCTGTTTATATGAATATATAATTAAATAATATAAAATTGAATATAAATTGAAATATATTCAATCTAACTATTGATTCAGCAAATGACCGACTATCAATAACGGCACCCAAACCTTGAGTTGAGTAAATACTGCTTTTTACCATTTAGGCCGCTTTAGGCTCTCAAAGCGCTGTACATCAAGTAAAGGAGCCACTCACCCATTCACTCTCTCATTTATACAGCAGTGTCAGACACTGGAGGCAAGGTGGGTGAAGTGTCTTGCCCAAGGACACAACGGCAGTGTGCACCTGCCTGAGCTGCTCCTCCCAGATCACAGCGAATTAGACAGCATTGGTGACCACAGACTGGTACATGATCTCCTGCAGTTTACTGTACACATTCAAAACCTGAGCTTCCTCAGGAAGTAGAGTCTGGTCATGTCCTTCCATTCCAGCCTGGACATGAACTCTCAGGTTATAGCAGTCCACTATCTCCACCTCTGGGCCTTGGATGGCCCTTGCTTCATTCAGGAGCAGATGTTTTGCCTGGGAATCGTCGTCTGCAATCAGTGTCCTGCACTCCAGCTCCTGTCCATCTCCACCACCACAGAGTCATCAGAGAACTTCAGATAATACCACCACCACAGAGTCATCAGAGAACTTCAGTAGATACACCATCACCACAGAGTCATCAGAGAACTTCAGCAGATACTCCACCACAGAGTCATCAGAGAGCTTCAACAGATACACCATCACCACAGAGTCATCAGAGAACTTCAGCAGATAATACCACCACCACAGAGTCATCAGAGAACTTCAGCAGATACACCATCACCACAGAGTCATCAGAGAGCTTCAGTTGATACCACCACCACAGAGTCATCAGAGAACTTCAGCAGATAATACCACCACCACAGAGTCATCAGAGAACTTCAGCAGATACACCATCACCACAGAGTCATCAGAGAACTTCAGCAGATACACCATCAACACAGAGTCATCAGAGAACTTCAGCAGATACACCATCACCACAGAGTCATCAGAGAACTTCAGCAGATACACCATCACCACAGAGTCATCAGAGAGCTTCAGTTGATACCACCACCACAGAGTTATCAGAGAACTTCAGATAATACCACCACCACAGAGTCATCAGAGAACTTCAGCAGATACACCATCACCACAGAGTCATCAGAGAGCTTCAACAGATGCACCATCACCACAGAGTCATCAGAGAACTTCAGCAGATACACCACCACCACCACAGAGTCATCAGAGAACTTCAGCAGATAATACCACCACCACAGAGTTATCAGAGAACTTCAGCAGATACACCACCACCACCACAGAGTCATCAGAGAGCTTCAGCAGATACACCACCACCACCACAGAGTTATCAGAGAACTTCAGCAGATACACCACCACCACCACAGAGTCATCAGAGAGCTTCAGCAGATACACTACCACCACCACAGAGTTATCAGAGAACTTCAGCAGATACACCACCACCACCACAGAGTCATTAGAGAGCTTCAGCAGATACACCACCACCACCACAGAGTTATCAGAGAACTTCAGCAGATAAACCACCACCACCACAGAGTTATCAGAGAACTTCAGCAGATACACCACCACCACCACAGAGTCATCAGAGAACTTCAGCAGATACACCACCACCACCACAGAGTCATCAGAGAACTTCAGCAGATACACCACCACCACAGAGTTATCAGAGAACTTAAGCAGATACACCACCACCACAGAGTTATCAGAGAACTTCAGCAGATACACCACCACCACCACAGAGTCATCAGAGAACTTCAGCAGATACACCATCACCACATCAGAGAACTGATGTTATTGCGATCATGATTTGGTGATGATTGTTCCGCCCTATGAGCCAGTCTGAACTTATCAGAGGTCAGTGCTTAGACACACAGGAAGCCCCAGCCCAAACCTTCAGTCTGCCTCATACATCTGTTTCAACACCCCTCTGAAGCCCTGCCCTACACCAGGCAGACCCCCCTCTCCCCGGACACCTGATCCACTGCCTTAATCACGCTGGGGCATATTTAGCTGCACACGATACCCCCTCTCGCCCACGCTCCGTTCACCGACTCGACAGGCGCACAGCAGCCGAGTGGGGACGGGGCGGGGGGTCAGCTAACCAGACCAGGGGCCAATAGGTTTCCATGGAGCTTGAACAGAGAGAATAATACGTTTTTTATAATATCATATGAATGTCTGCGGGGCTGACAATGCCTACATTAGATTATTATTTTCATTACACTCCATTTTAGCAGCTACAGACACCAAAGATTCCAGACTTGTACTTAACAAGATTTTGAAAGTTTCCTCTGAAGGATTTTCAATGAATAATTCCTGGCATTAAAATACATACCAAAATGCATGGCAAAAATATGATTCAGTGATGTAGGCGACCATGGAATGCCAATCGTCTCTCTTCTTTGTGAGTCTTAATGCTGCCCTTTTCAGTCCAGGCAGCGATATGAAAGTTGCCCACTGTCTCGCTGTCCATTGATCTTCCCAGCGAGGAATACCAATTCCAACCTTTCCTTCCTATACAGAGTCCCAGAAAGTGGAGTTGTTGTTCCTCATCTGCTTCAGGCGTTTTCTTTGTAACACTGTATCATCAGTTGGGTGGCTTGTCCATGAGATGGTTTTCCGCTGTGACAATGCAAAAAGTTGCGAGCTCCTCAAAGTGAGTTTTCTCAGCGAAAGAACGCATTTGCGGCCATAAAAACAGATTGCTGTTTCTCCAAAACCATGAATGCTAGGTGGCTGATTCTTTAGTATGTTATACAGGGTCCCATCCTGCATAAGAAACCAAGGTTTGGTCAAGTTTTATCACACAGTTTTTCCACAAAGTCAGTTTCAAGTTTCTGAATAACCGTCAGTTTTCTCAGGTCTCACTTATAAAAAACAACCCAAAACCATACTTTTTTGACTGGAATGTTCATACCTGACATTGACTCTGCATATGAGATGGTTTTCCGGTGTGACAATGCAAAAAGCTGCGAGTTCCTCAAATTGAGTTTCACATTATGAGCCGTAGAAAACACATTTCTGTTGCTTGTTGTTGTCGGTTTTCCGTTTGTACTGCCGTACTTCAGCACTGCCATACTTCAGGATCCTTGACATTACACTCTAGGATCCCGAGTCTTTTCTTTCCTTCATTGAACTAATAACTAGCATATTTTATACACAGCACCTCATTTTTATTTTGAAGCATCAATAGAAAAAAAAAAAATGTTGCAGTACATTATTTTATCAAACATGTCAGCAATATACTGCAATAGTTTTTAATGAAATATTTTCTCTGCTTGAATTTTGAAATGAAGAACCAAACCTCCATTATTTCATGTCTGAAAGCAGCAAACTCTATAGTGTAGGGCTCTACAAACACGTCCTGAAATCAATTGTCTTATTTGTTTAGGCCAAATATCCAAGACGAGAATGACCTTTTGATGATCAAGCATATAGAGTATCTCGCATAGCTTGCACTTGTGAGTGGAACGTTTTGGGCTGCATCAATGCTCGGGTTTATTCCCATTGGCGCACACACACAGGCCGACACTATGACACTGTTTCCATCATGTTTCCCACTTGTTTATGCTTTCTAAATCTGAGACGGGGCGTTCGAAAACCCAACGCCACTGAATCAGCCTTTGTTTATTGCTCTTAAGTGGGGCAGAGACAGAGCTAAGCCACAGATAGATGGAATTGGATGGAGTTTGCAGAAGAAATGAAAACCAAGGAAACGATCGGGTTTAAATGATATTTTCTTCTTTTATTAATATCCAGATCTGAGCATGTTCATCTAATATTGGTTTGACTGATGTATTCACAATACATCAGTCATACCAGGCCCAAATCACATTTAGTGATTTGGGTCTGGTTTGGTCCAAGTTTAGCCCTGGTTTACAGCTGGTTTAGTCCAGGTTTAGAGCTGGTTTAGCCTTGGTTTGTAGTGTAGTTGTAGTGTTATATTTTCACGGCGATGATCTGCTGATTTGTGGATTATAAAAGTGATGGGTGATTGGAGCTTCAGAAGCTGTCTGGTCGGACTTTGGGTACAGCACTCGCTCGGTTCTGTGAGTTAAGTGGCTGCCGACAGCCACATAGACCTGTTGCTTTAACATGTGTTTGGCCGTACCCCTGAGGCCCCAGCCCTGCTGTGGGACAGACTGACGGGGCTTGGTCTACATAACGACTGACTGAATATTGAACTCTATATTAATCATTTCTTACGCCGAAGTGCATTGATTTGTGTATGTTGTTTACGCGCGGGATCACTCTGGAGCGTTTGGGTGGGTCATTGATTGTCTCCGTAGGGACGTTTGTCCTTTACACATGACCCATCCTCCGATGCCGCTGAGGCAAGCTTTAAGGAGCAGACACATGTCCAGATGTGGAGCCAGGCTAATGGCCAGAATCACCTGCTGGAGGATTAACCTATATTTGCATGTTTTCAGTAGGAGGGGAAACCAGAGCACCCAGAGGAAACCCACATAGACATGGGCAGAACATACAAACTCCACACACAAAGTCCCCACCCGACCCGGAGTAAAAAACATCCAGTATATGGGAGGAGAAACAAATGTAAATCTGGTTTAGAAACCACAGTTTTGCGGGATATAGTTGGTAACTAAGAACATGTCTAAACTTTAGCAGTGTGTAACCGGATCTGCGGCATGTAGAAGTCTTGGCTCCTCCCACCTCTGCTGATGCTGGTCTGATTTGAGGAGGGAGAGGAGGAAACCTGACCCGTGGCGCGGTGGAAACGCTAGTGGGACACTGGACACCGCACAGGGCTAACACCATTCTCGGAAATGCCCCGCTCCCAAACAGGCGTCTCCAGTGTCCACTCTCCCTCTCACACTCCCACAGACTACAGCGCTGTCTGGGATAACGGGCTGGAAATGTCACACCACCTGGATTAGGCAGAAGAAGGGCCTCGATATAAAATAATACACTTGTATCCAAGTTATGACGTTGTTCCCTCATCAGAGACAGACCTGCGGCAGTTTGGAGTTTATTCTTCTAAAATAGAAGCGCTCGAAATCAGCGATTCTTTGATTTTGATGGATAATAACAAGTTCATAAAGCATCATCATTGGATAAAGAATATGGCTTGTATCTTAGTTTGTACTATGATTATGTCCTCCTTCCATCAGCACACATTGATATCAACACTGAGGTGCTCAAAAGCAGGTTTATATGCCACAATTACACAGGTCATGTTTACTGACAGTATCAGTTAATGCAGCCCTTCCTGAAGTCCAGCACATCGTGGCCTCCCTTATCGATCCAAAGATCTCACAAGGGCCCCAAATATTATGAATTCACTCTTTTCAAAGAATACTTGGGTTTTTTTCTCATTCATTCCTCATAATTTTATACAATGAGTCACAAATAATATTGTGATTATTGTCTTAATACATGCTAAATTGAATCAAATAAACATAAAGTTAATTTCAAACTTTCATTTCTGTGTGATTGATGGTGGTCAACCTTTGGAGCCCCCAACTTTGAGAATGGCGGTTAGTGTGTTACAGTAAACAGAAAGAGATGTGTCAGATCTGTTGCTAACTGATCACTCTAGAGTTCCGTGAGTGAAAAGAAGAATGCCCAGAGGTCAGATGAGTTAGGAGTGGGGGGAGACAGAAGCCCTGACCTGAGCACTTCGAGGTGAGGCATTTTGACCACTCAGTGTGAGGGTTAGAAAAAGTCTCTTGCATGTCTACTGTGTGCGCTCATTTACCACCCGGGTCAACCTGCTGACCAGTGACGTGCTGGGTAATAACCAGAGAGGTGTCCGTGTGAATAAAATAAATGGAAAAAAAAGCATTAGCAATCCATGCGTAACAAGTTAATTTATAAGAGGTATATCAGTTTTATAACTTGGCGCTTCTGAGCATCGGAATTGCAAGGCTAATGACTTTCTAGATGAGCTAAACCTTAGAGTACACTATGAAGGTTAATTTGTGTTTTTATACACTGAATTTATGCAACTGAATTTTTTGCATCTGTATTTCACCACCATATTTTAAAAAATTCAGTGTAATATTTTTCGCAGCTGAAAAAAAAATTCAGTGTAATTTTTTTCGCTGCTGAAAAAAAATACAGTGAAAAAAAAAATCAGTGTTTTTTTTTGCTGCTAAAAAAAAAAATCTGTGAAAAAAAAAAAAATTGGTGTATTTTTTTCACTGCTGTAAAAAAGCTGCGAAAAACAGCTGATGGACAGCCAATCAGATCGTGAGCTCCCAGAGCCAAGGAGGAAACTGGCTGCATCCAAACATCAAACTAGAGTTAAAAGTACTCACTTAAACCCAGAATAAAATTGTAAAACTAAATGCATTAATTGTGGAAGTGTGGGATCTGATCACTGGTGCTGTACCAGGTTGAAAGGAGCAGGCGTTCTTTATAGAAACTTACGAATATGCGTGTTAGATTAGCGCTCACTCATTTCTATGGGTTAGCCTAGCCTAGCGGCGTCCATTGATTTACATGAATCAGTTAGCATTGGACATTGAGCTGTTGTTTCTCCTAAAATATTTAACAAAATTAAATGATCCCAAGCTCAACTGTATATGTAGTGTGAGAACAGTGCATTCATTCATTTACTCTTTTTCACTGATTTTTTTTTTTTTTTCAAGATTTTTTTTTTTAAAGCACTGGGAAAAAAAATACACATAATTTTTTTTTCATTGATTTTTTTTTCAGCAGCAAAAAAATACGCTGATTTTTTTTTTTCAGCAGCGAAAAAAATTCCACAGAATTTTTTAAATATGGTGGTGAAATACAGATGCAAAAAATTCAGTTGCATAAATTCAGTGTATAAAAACACTGATAATAAAAACACAAATTAACCTTCATAGTACACAGTAAAAAGGGATGGTTCAACTACTGAAACTCCGCATTGAAATTAAGTCACTCCACTGCTGCGAACTACAGCTTAGCTCAAATTTCTGTTTATTTCCTCCCTGTGCTAGCAGGCGCTGACTTTGCGGCTCTGCTGGCACATTAATTATGAAATGTATTCAATTTATGACAACTATGTTTTGGAGGTATTTTCTAGCACCAAGGATAAGGTGTCATAGAAAATGTATGCTTTTCTAAACAGTATTTTTTTTTTTTCCCCAGACATTTGCCGAGAGCACCATGAATGAGCTGCTTGGCTGGTACGGCTACGACAAAGTGGAACTGCGAGAGTCTGAGGCCAATGAAATCAGGAACTACCGAGAGAGGAGGCAGCATGTGTCTGTGCTAAAAGGTAAGGCCTACAGAAGAGGCAGAAGTGTAGGTGCTGAAAGGTAAGGCCTACAGAGGAGGCAGCATGTGTCAAAGGTAAGACCTACAGAGGAGGCAGCATGTGTCAAGTTGAAGCCTACAGTGGAGGTAGCATGTGTCAAAGGTGAGACCAACAGAGGAAGCATTTGTCAAAGGTAAGACCTACAGAAGAGGCAGCGTGTGTCTGTTCTAAAAGGTAAGGCCTACAGAGGAGGCAGCATGTGTCAAAGGTTAGACCTACAGAGAAGTCAGCATGTGTCAAAGGTGTGGCCTACAAAGGAGGCATCATGTGTCAAAGGTGAGCCCAACAGTGGAGTCAGTATTATGTCAAAGGTATGACCTACAGAGGAAGCAGTATGTGTCAAAGGTATGATCTACAGAGGAGGCAGTACGTGTCAAAGGTATTACCTACAGAGGAAGCAGTACGTGTCTGAGGTATGACCTACAGAGGACGCAGTACGTGTCAAAGGTATTACCTACAGAGGAGGCAGTACATGTCAAAGGTATTACCTACAGAGGAAGCAGTACGTGTCAAAGGTATGACCTACAGAGGAGGCAGTACATGTCAAAGGTATTACCTACAGAGGAAGCAGTATGTGTCAAAGGTATGACCTACAGAGGAGGCAGTACGTGTCAAAGGTATGACCTACAGAGGAAGCAGTACGTGTCAAAGGTATGACCTACAGAGGAAGCAGTACGTGTCAAAGGTATTACCTACAGAGGAGGCAGTACGTGCAGTGGCGTGCACAGACATTTTGAGGGGCAGGTGCTCAACCAAGACAAAAGGGCACAACCGCCGAAAAAAAAAGGTGATTTTTCTGTAACTAGTGACACTAACAGACCATTGATTTAGACGGCAATATAACATGTCCAATTATGTGGACCTAATAATAAACTAGATGTTCTTTAGAGGACGATGTAAGACTATCACAAGGCTCTGCACTTAAGTCTAGCACAAATACAAATAAATGATGCAAAGGTGCTGTAGCCTACACTTAAAACATCTGGCTTGTCAATATCATTGCTTTGTCCATGTCAAAAATACCTTAAATAACAATAATCCTGGGCTCCTCCCACAGACAACAGTGCCCAGAACCCAGGCACCTCCTCACAGTTCTCTCTCCTCCTCACCCTCCTCTCTCCTCTGTCTCCTCTGTCTCCTCAGCTCAGCTCACACTGCTCTGGCCCTGGTCTACGCTCAGCCCAGGCCCTACAGCTCATTTTCAGAACATTTTATAGCGCGACAAAACAGAACCGCTAAAGTTACTGACTTGTTACCGGTGACTTTGTCCGGACGGTCTCGACAGGCGGCGCTGACATTCTCGCCCCGACGGCCCTCTCGTTTCCTTTCCCCTTAATAATCCAGTCATGTCGCGCTGGCTCGTTCATAAAGTTATTGAATTTACTCAGTTTACTTTACTCCCGCGTCTTAGATGGGCTGTACCATCTTCTCAAACCGGGGAAACACAGGGACAGCACAGCTGCCCTTATTGATCAGGAGCATCAGCGCTGCCGCGGCTCGAGAGGCGGAGCAGGAATGAAGCGCGATTTGAAGATGTTGAACATTAAAACTGTATTTTCAGCACATGTTGGCTCAGTAGGGCAAATATCTAACAACAATAAAAGAAATAATAATTTATGTTCGAGAGAAAAAAAACAGGTCTTGAGAAGGGCACTTATAAGGGCACAGGGCAGAGGGGCAGGTGCTTGAGCACCACCTGGGCTCTATCTGTGCACGTCCCTGAGTACGTGTCAAAGGTATTACCTACAGAGGAAGCAGTATGTGTCAAAGGTATGACCTACAGAGGAAGCAGTACGTGTCAAAGGTATGATCTACAGAGGAGGCAGTACGTGTCAAAGGTATGACCTACAGAGGAAGCAGTACGTGTCAAAGGTATTACCTACAGAGGAGGCAGTACGTGTCAAAGGTATTACCTACAGAGGATGCAGTATGTGTCAAAGGTATGACCTACAGAGGAAGCAGTACGTGTCAAAGGTATTACCTACAGAGGAGGCAGTACGTGTCAAAGGTATTACCTACAGAGGATGCAGTATGTGTCAAAGGTATGACCTACAGAGGAAGCAGTATGTGTCAAAGGTATTACCTACAGAGGATAACCTGGCTAACACCATGCTGCTGTGTGCGCTCGAATTATTTCGAACTGCACAACAGCCTGGGGACCATGACCAAATCTCCGGTGGATTTGGGAACCAATCACAGAGCGAGGAGGGACGGCAAGACGATGACGCGCTATTCGATATATGGAAGCTTGTAGTTTATTTACGGATAATTTAAAAAAAAGTTTATTTACGGATCCAACATGACAGCAGCAGACACGATGGTATTTTTTGATCAAGCTTTAGACCTTGTTCTAAATAATTTAGCTCAAAAGTTTACAGCGGGTACGTCATACGTCATCTCATACGATGATATGATTGGCTGGGGCTACGTGCAGACGCATGAGACTTTTTTTTTTTTTTTTTCGTATCGCCCAATAAACAACTATGGACGCTCGTAAACCACACCTCTCCTACGAGAAAATGAATTGGTGGTCCCCAGACTAAATATCACTTGTGATTTTAGTCTGGTGTTAGCCAGGCTATACAGAGGAAGCAGTACGTGTCAAAAGTATGATCTACAGAGGAGGCAGTACGTGTCAAAGGTATTACCTACAGAGGAAGCAGTATGTGTCAAAGGTATGACCTACAGAGGATGCAGTACGTGTCAAAGGTATTACCTACAGAGGAGGCAGTACATGTCAAAGGTATTACCTACAGAGGAAGCAGTATGTGTCAAAGGTATGACCTACAGAGGATGCAGTACGTGTCAAAGGTATGACCTACAGAGGAGGCGGCATGTGTCAATATTGAACAGGTGCAGATTTAATCAATGTGGGCAGGGAAATACACCCTTGTTTTGTTTATTTTGCAGTATGAACTCATGTGACTCATGCATGGAACATGCCACGCTAATTGTAGCCATGAGTTTATTTCAATCCGTTGTCCCAGTTATACTCACAAACACACTCATTCATCTGGTTTCCTCTTAGTGGTGGGGGAAACCAGAGCACCCATAGGACGTATTGGACAGATGCGTGGACAAATCAAGCAGGTGTGGAGACACATTTAGCAGGTGTTTGGACATAGTGGCCAGGTGAGGGTGACTTATTAGGTATGGACACACATTGGACAGCTATGGGGACATATTAGACAGGTGTGTGGACATACATGTAGGACAGGGGACATGTCAGACAGGTTGGACTGTAGCTTCTGACTCACAGCACTACTTTGACTGTAGACTTCTCACGTTTCACTCACACAGAGGTCTTTTGTTTCTGTAAAAAATACGGGAGGATCAGATGCAGCTGCTGCAGTTATGGATATGTTTATGCACATATCACGTCTGTATCAGTTTACGACATATACAGGTGAAAGGTCAAGTGTGTAGGAGTTAGCATTTCACTCATTTCACCACTCTTCACCCCCTTCCACCCTGATCTGTCCTGTCGAATAAAGTAGTAGTAGTAAACAAATGTGTCACTTTACTGACAGTCTTCTCCTCAGATGTACCTTTGCTGAGAGTCTCCATGGAGATATTGTTGGTTAGCTTTGGTTACATGTAGCCAAATAGTGAGGTTTAAATACACCAGCCCCTCCTCCAGATGTTTTATTTTGATAACTCACTGCATGAATTGCATTGTCTCTATTTAAATGATCATTAGAACCACGAGTTTTTGTCAATATTTTGCAGTTTACAGCAATATATTCTTCTTCTGCTGATGTGCCTCTTCTCCCGTGCTGTGTTGCTTCAGAAAACTCGTTGCCAAATCCCAAAGAGTCCAAGCCTGCTGTCCCCGCGTCGGTTCTGTCCATGAAGACTGCGGACAGAGACAGCATTCCCGTGTCCTCCTCGTCCTCTTCCGGCAGCTCCGCCCTGAGCAGCCCTAAAGAGCTGAAGAGCTCCCCCGTCATCGTGCCCCTCATCAAGCCCTCTGCAGGTACTGGGACAGACCCTTCAGCATAATGTTATTTAGCGCGTTTTCAGGTCAATCGCGGAGTCCTATAACTCTAAAACTGTCTTGCATTTGGTCCATGAGGGACCGAGAACAGAATAATAACTGACACTGGCAAAATACCGAGCGGAGATGAAGAGGAGGAGACCCATATAATACATGCCTCCTACATGTTCACTTGGCTTCTGTCCTTTAGTTTGTTGTTGTTAGACGTGAACTAAAGGAGCTTAAGCCCCGCCCCTAAGCATTACCATGGAGCTCCTGTCGCTCACCAAAACCACTCAAATCAACTTGGAAGAGCTAGAAATTAAGAGATAATAATTATTTGGGATAATATGAGTCATCAGCTTTGTTACAAATAATAGTTCATAGCAATGTATCATGTTAAATGATGTTCTCCCTTTGTTTTATTATGCGGTATTATATATTATAGTAACATTTTATTGAAGAGGTAAATTCAAAAGACTTTACTTTTAAATCAATAATAACAACCCTGATAAAACATAAAAAAATCCACGTTGTGACCTTCAGAGAAATCTATAGATCTCCAAGCTTAACTGACTTTGAATGTACCTCGCGGGCACCCCTGGTTTATATAATGCTAGCATCCTAGAACTTGATGATTTTTTTTGTATTTATTTGACAGGGACATTGCACAACAAATGTGTTGCACAGACTAGAGATAGCTACAATCTAATGTTCATCTGTAGTCCCAGGGCAGAGGCAAAGTGACAGCAGGTTTATACTGTGCACAATGAGCATTCTCACTTAAGGCCATTCACAATATCAAATACAGATAAAGGATCCCCTCAACAAACATTCAAACACAATATATACAGTATTTACCATTTCAATTACAATAATTTTTTTAAATAATTACTTTCTTACATTTTTAATACCCTGATGTTTTATGCGAATGATCACAAATCTGACCGTCTTTCAGCCTCTTCTTCAGGTTAAGTTTAAACTGTTGTCAGGAACAGTTAATGGAAAAGAGTTCCACATCCTGCAGCTTCTCAGAGAAGCTTCTGTCTAAAAGTCGAGGACCTGAAGTTCACAGAACAGTCTCCTCTGGAGGAGGAAGTCCTGCCTCTTTTCACAAACATTCTCAGGGGCTGTGGGGCCAAATCATCGACAATTTTAACTAAACTCACATTCCAAAACAGAATGAAATTTTCAAACGTTAAAAATGTATATTTCTTCACAATGTTCCAGCAATGGTATGTAGAGGTTTTTTATCAAAAGTTTTCACCTGTTTATGGGCTTTGGAGCGGCGGTGAAGGTTGGTGATGGTACCAAGTGGTGATGCAATATTTAAGATGTGAAAATGTCATCACATATAAAGCTAAGCTACATTTGTGCTCATTTGAGGGTGAATGAGCACAGTGTCTGACCTGTGACAGATTAAATGGTACAGGTCATTTTTGAAACATGCTTCTTAGACGACAGTGTCCTGTCCAGCAGTCGCCTCAATACTTGACAGACTCTGCATTGAGAATTCTTGTTCCTCTTACAAGACTGAGAAGTATTCCTTATTGAGAAAAACATGCTGACAGTTTTGCTGAAATTTTGCGTCAAGCATGATGATCCAATCTGTGCTGGAGAGATTGACGACAACTAACTCACTAATGCACTTCATTATTATGTAGTAGTTCACTGAATTCACAAACCTGTGATAAATAATTGGACCTTTCGTTGCTACTGACAAGAGAAGATGTTGGACTCTGTGACTGTTTTTGTTTCATGTGGATTGTCCAAGTAATAGCAGAGATATTAGCCATAAACCAAAACCTGCATTTCCACAGTTACCATAGTTACCACCATGGAATTGTCAGCTTCCCACCACTTCTTTGAGCTTTTTAGAATGTTGTGATTATGAGTTTATTCAGCTGGAGGCTCTGAGGTCAGATGTCATTATTTTCAAGAGGTAAATTTATCAGTTGTGTCATTATCTTATTTGCCTTGAATGCAGCATCATTCCTGCTTCTGATTGGGCCATCGTCTTGAGAACCAAAACTTTGAGTGTAAACCAAAAACTTTTCCGTCATGTTAAAATGTTTCAATAATTGTGAATAAATCAACATAATTGTTATACAGATAGGTCAAGTTTACAAAAAGCTTTCATGTGCTACCTTCAATTTGGGAATATCACATTAAAATAAGAGGAATAGGAGATCACAACCTTCAAGAACTCAAAAGTAAATGACTCATGAGTTTATGCTCCTCACTGAGGAGGAAACCCATGGGCTCCAGGTGTCACAGTCACTGCCAATACAATCATTTTATCTTTAACTTGGTCAAATTAGGTGGGAATGCAATTATGATATTTTTTGTCCTATCTCTGTAAAAGTAGTGCACTGTGCATCACCATGATAGTGTTGGTCCTATAATAATACAACAGTTAGTTTCCATATGTTTGTCCATGTGTCTCACCTGCCTCTCTCTGTCCCGACCCTGTCCCCGTCCCTCTCAGTGGAGGACGTCCAGAGCGTGCAGATCGTGTGCGTGTGGTGTCAGAAGGAGGGAGTGAAGAGGTACTCTCTGTGCATGGGCTCGGAGCTCAAGAGTTTCTGCAGTGAGAAGTGCTTCGCCGCCTGCAGACGAGCCTACTTCAAACGCAACAAGGTCAGAGCTGAACACTCCACAGGGATGATACTTATCTGATTTACTGACCTGTAGGCAGGATTTCAAATCAGTTCAGTTTGAGCGGGAATGATGGAAGAGCCTGCGCCCCGAGGCCCTGGTGCAGCGGTGCACTATTACGGTACTAGCAATAGTGAGATTGTTTACGTCCTATTACTCATTCATGGCAAATTCAAAAACTGTGTGCGGTGATAGATAGATTGTCGATTTACATGGGTGACTAGTGTTGAGAAATACCCATCCTCCTCATCACAGGTCAGGGTTGTCAACAGGAGTCCATGAGATCTCAAAGCCGTACAGGAAGAGAATGTATTAAAAGATGGTTGCAGGCCATGGAGAGGGAGATACTGCAGACTGAACGCAAATGTTTTTCACCCGAAAACAAATAAATGACCTAATCTTCACATTAAGCTGTTTTAATATTACTCTGAGTCAACATTTCTCTACTGTTTTTTATGTAAATAAAACTAGCCTTTTCAAAAACTGAACAAGATATGCCAATCCCTTCTGGACACATCTAATGTATGTGATACATAGTATTTCAACAAAATAAACCCAAACATTCAAACCTGGCTCTATCCATCATTTTTTGGACACAGAAAATATCAGCAATTTTGGCCATTCTACGCATTTTATTTGTTTTAAATAAAAGAAAACTTGCAGCAATATTTTTTATTTCAGTTTTCAATCGACCACAAATGTATATCTCTAATTCTTCTTTGCACTATCTAAGTATCTCGCCCTAAAGTATTCTCTGAATGACAGGACGCTAGTGCAGAGACCCGAGCACTGGACTAATGTTTGTATATGACACCTACAGTAGTCGAGACCGCGGGAACTTCAGATCAGTTTCTTGTTCATGCCCTTCACAGTAGTCCGGTTTGGTCTGGATGTGGCAGAGTGGATGTGGATGTTAAAGTCACAGTGACAGGCTCTGGATAAACTTACCCTGCGCTGTTTACATCACAAACTCTGTATCCAACTCACAAAAGAACAGCGGCGACCGGACTAACGGAGCAGGGAGACGCTCATTTATCACTCCAGAGGAACACAGGTGTAATGTTCTACCTCCCTGGAATTGACTTTTGTTTCATTTGTACCTGTTGTAGTAGTAGTGGTGGTCGCAGTAGTAGTAAAAATGCTGCACAAAGGCAACAAAAACAAATAAAAAAATCATAGTTATCGTAATAAAAGCCCAAGCCCAGAAATAAGAATCAAATAACATGGTATAGTCATTTTACTGTATGTCTGTCTCTCATTATTATGGCATTTATCAAATATGAATAGTGTTTAAAATTATAATTGACCTAAAAAAGTAAAAGTTATTTCTGGTGTCATGTCAGACAATGAGAAAAAAAAAGGCAAATGTGTCGATTTATAAAGTGTATGTAAACATCTGGTTCTCACTCTTTAAACACCTAAAATGATGGGTAAACATAGCTCACGACCCAAACAAAACCACTGGACAAGTTACCAGAGGTGGGAGACTCGAGTCAGACTCGAGTCGCAATTTTAGGGACTTGAGACTTACTTGACCAAAGCTGCAAAAAGACTTGACTTGACTTGGGACTTGCTGTTTGTGACTCGAGACTTAACTTGGACTTGAGGCCAATGACTCTCAATGACTTGCTGTGACTTTATAGTTATTATTTATTTGAGTGAAACTGTCGAAAGATCAGGATTCATTGCGTAAAAGCTGCGCATCTATGTTTACATTATGGTAATTAGCCACATGCGTGTTCGGTTACCCGACACAACGCTTCTAATCAATACAGCGGGAAAAGGCAGGAGGAAATACGACGTCGAAATACGTGCATTAAAAGTTTTCTAAACAGAGTGAAGAGGTGGAGATTTACGGACAGAAAAATGTTTGAAACAATGGGCTGTACCTACAGCGCAGACGGAGCCTCCAGAACGACGATGCGTAAGAGCTAATTAATCAACAGAAATCTTGGGGATTTTCGATGTTTTAAGGCGTTCACACAAAGTTTACAGCATTTAGTGGCTAGTTTACGCATCCGCACAGAGCCCAGTGACAGCGGGACTGAAGGCTACGCGGAATCTACTTTGAGCAGGGGCGAATCCGAGTATACAGGGGCTGGGGCAGTACAGGGGAACCACTGACAGAAAAACTGCCAGAAACTAACAAAAATAAAAATATTATTTTATATTTATCTTTCAGACTGCAGGGAAAAGCAGCTCATATTTAAAATACTATATTTCATATTTTTTAAGTCGCCCCCCCCCCCCCCGGGCCCCCTTCCTTAAAATGCTGTCCCAGCAATTTTGTACATAGACTGTTTATTTATAATACAGATATTTTGAATGTTGTGGCATCTAAATATTAATTAGACTTTAAATCCAAATCCATGAGTTTTTAAAAGTTTGATTTCAGCCTAAATTTTCAAAATTACGGTATCTTGAGAAAGCACTTATTATTTTCAAGATTAAACACATGAAAAGTAGACACGCTGGCGTTTGTGACTTGAGGTGACTTGCCGGCTAAAGCAAGACTTGACTTGACTTGACTTGACAAAAGCCATGACTTGACTTGACTTGACTTGAGCCCATGACCGATTGACTTGGACTTACTTGAGACTTGGACCTTCACGACTTGGACTTGACTCGAGACTTGCATTTAGTGACTCCCACCTCTGCAAGTTACTGCTTCTACCTCAAAGTGAAATAACGAAACCGGAAGAGCAGCGCCTCCTGAGGACTCACTCTGAAGTCACTCGCATGCATATTACTTATTCCAGAAACAAAGTTGATGAGGCTCTTCTCCCTGTATGGGCAAGGTCTGTAAGTGACCTTCTTTGGGAGTCCTGTTAAAACAGCATTACAATTGACTGGCCTGCTCGTGATAAAAGCACGGATTAGCTTTTCTCTTCATCCATCCATAACTTATCCATAACTTAGTTATGGATGGACTTTAGCAATGTCTCTCAAGTGTTAGAATGCTGACTTTGTTTACATGTGCAAAAAAGTTATCATCAGTGTCAAGCCTAACACCAAGACCGTTTGCATTACTGGGAGCGTTTGGAGTCAGGATGATATTTCAACACAAGTAAAGGAAGATTTTCAGTTTCCACTTCATACTTTACCACATTTAGTATTTATAGTTTTGTATACTTTGACACAACGGACAACTGTGAAATCAAGTGTAGTTGAGCGCAGAGAGGAGGGTCTGCTTTGGGCTTGTCAGTTCCTGTTTGGGCCCAGGACGTGGAGAGAATGGCCCGGGGCGCGTGTCCACTTTCAGCGCATACCTTCCCTCTCCCCGGCCGCATCGGGTTTCTCTATCCCAACACCACTTGGTCCTCTCCGCTTACTCCCATCAGCGGCTTTTCCTACAATAACAGCAGTACTATCAAGGCAGTACCACAATACAGCAGGCGCATTGTCCTCTGATCTGTTTCACAACATCACCGTTTGTGAATGATAAATATTTGGGACTATTCTGGGCTTGCGTTACATAATAAGATTGGATTTTTAAGTGGCCTGTTGAATGTTTCCACTTTGGATTGCAAAATAAACAGATTAAAAACAAAGCTTTTAGCAAGCCTCGCCCCCACACTGGTCATATTAGTGCAGATTATTTGGTGAGTGAATCAGCGAAGTACCCATTGCATCTGCGCATGACTGGGTCAATCAGATTCCTACATTTCAGCCCAAACAACTCACGCCAAAATGTGTGAGTGAGTTCAGGTGAAGAACATTGAAGAACATTGAGCCATGACTGTGAACTGTAAGACTTATTGGTTTAAAGACTTTAAGACTAAAGCCACGTTTCTAGCACACATTTATTTGGTAAAATAATCCAGGGAAAAGACAGAGGCTCAGGGCGGGTGCTCTGTAGGCAGGACCATAGTGGACCATAGTGGACCATAGTGTACAATATTGCACCATATTGAACCACAGTGGACCATAGTGGACCATAGTGGACCATATTGAACCACAGTGGACCATAGTGGACCATAGTGGGACATGGGATCAGCCCGATACTGATACTGTCACTTTTCTAAATCATTTTAAATCAGATCAATCATGAAAATGTAAAAATGAAATGCATTTATCGTCTAATCTATGTGGGTCGGTCTGGCCACAATTCCCAAAGTGAGGATTGGGTCTGGACTTTTTATAAGTCATGTTGTAAATTGTCTTTTTCACATCAAAATATCAAGATTTTAGTAGGTAAGACAAAAATTTCCACCCTCAGTACTTAGATTAATGTTTCTTTGCAAAACCGGTGGAGAGCGATTTCTACTTCCTGTTTAAATATTCTGAATATCGGTGTCGTGAGGCCACAGTTTTTGACCTCGGACTTCGTTGTAGCCGATTTTATATCTTTGCCTCAGTCGCCTTCAAGGGTCAGAAACTCTCCCTTTCTGTCTTCTTTTTTTTTTTTTACAGTGCGACTAAACTAAATCATCAACTTCCCAGAGATTGAAATGGTCCAAATCATAATTCTCCTAATTGCTTTTCGCTATCTGTGAAGAGCGTTGTTTGGTCGCCAAAACATTTACCTTACCCATAATGCAACGCGTTATCACAAATGCACCTCTTTACGACTTTAGGTTCAGTGCAAAACATGATTTTTTTTGTGACAGAGCACTTTGGATCTTGTTTTCTTTTTTTTTCTTTCTTATAAAAGTCTTTGAGTCTTGGACTATTGTAAAGCACTTCTCATGGTCCTCAAGGCAGGGGGCTGTCATTGCTGCGATATCACCCCCTAGTGGCCAAGGGCGACTCCAGAAGGTTCAAGAATACATGGAAACCAATGGGCACGTTTCAAAAACAACTTAAAAGCCTGGCTCGAAAGACTTTAATTGTTTATAAAAATACACTAATATTCTTAACCATGCTGGTTTTTGTTCTATTTATTTTGACAGTGTTAGCGTTGGGCTTTGATTGACAGGCTCTGGAGTACTGTGTGGATAGGTGTGGGATCAACACGGAGGAGCGCGGCCATGTTGTGATTTCAAACCAAATAAAGGGAGAGTTGGGTCTATTTTTTCCTTAATGTCAGAATTTCAATGACCAACAAATGACCTGCTCTCGTTGGGGTCTTAGTATGTCCTTAAGCTGCTAACCCTGTAGTTTAGAGCTTCACAAACTTGATTGAAATGTGTTTAGCAGTTCATATTTCAGTCTTCTCCCATTTGGGGAGACTTATGCTCCTGGGCGTTAAAACAACAACAAAACAAGCAACACAAGCCAGGAAAATTGCTCTGAAGAAAGTTGTATTTAAGGTCCCTAGGTTCTTATTTCTTGCTTTAGACCAGGTGTGGATGGGAAATGAATGAAAGACTCAAATTGCCTCATCTATTTTACATTCTCAGTCAACTATTGTTTGTGACTTTGTTTAAACTGCTTCCTCTTGTTTCACCCCTTGTAAAATGTATCCATGAAATAATAATGATCAAGGTGTGTTTATTTCCAAATAAGGCGGAAACTTTTCAATGACTCAAATAAATGTGAGGAAAAAAATCTTTTGCAGGTGAATTTTGTGTGTTATGGTCTTTGCTGGGATAAAATGCTTGATTGCAACAAACCAAAACAAACGCACATTGCCCTCAAATAAGAAGAGTCTGGATGCAGCCAATGGGGGGGTCAGTGGAGCTCCACTTCACCACAGGAAATGATGTCACCTCCAAAGGACAATGATAGCTTTAACTAATCCAAACTAACCCTAATCCTAGCCTTGAGGATAGTGGAGATTACTAAAGGTGAATTATTGAGATTTGATTTAAATAAATGTTGCGGGAATATAAGTGGAGCTGACATCATTTCCTGTGAGGTGTGGAGCTCCACTGATCACATGACTCTCCATTGGCTGCGTTTAAATCCTCTTGCCTCAAACAGCTGATCAGTTTTGCGTCAGTGTAGTTCCCAAGGCAACCATTGCATGCCTTATGAGCCAAGGTTCCACATTACTGCTTAAAAAAATCCCTTTGACAAAAATCCTTCAAAATATTGTTAAGTCAAAGAATGGAAAGTTTGGAATCTGTAGGTGCCAGAGGTGGGAGACTCGAGTCAGACTCCAGTCGCAATCTCGGGACTTGAGACTGACTTGACCAAAGCTCCAAAAAGACTTGACTTGACTTGGGACTTGCTGTTTGTGACTCGAGACTTAACTTGGACTTGAGGCCAATGACTCTCAATGACTAGCTGTGTCCTATAGTATATTATTATTATAATTATTATTAATTTTAGTGTAACGGTTACATATGGTAATTAGCCACATGCTTTTTCGGTTTCCCGACACAGGGTGTCTAATCAATACAATGCGAAAAGGTTGGAGGAAATGTGTGTTTCTTTGGATGTATTAAAAGTTTTCTACAGTAAGTGAAGAGGTGAAGATTCGTAGACATTTATTAAGGACAGGAAAACATTTGAAACAATGGGATGCAGGCTCCCTACAGCGCAGACAGGAGTTTCCAGAACGACCATGCCTAAGAGCTGGATCATGATGGAAATCTTGGGGCTTAAGGCGTTCTCACAAAAATTACAGCATTTAGTCGCTATTTTATGCTGCCACACATATATACATATATTATATTTATCTTTCAGACTGCAGGGAAAAGCAAGTCATGTTTAAAAGTCTCTTGTTTAAATGTTTCTGAAGTAGGCCCCTCGGGCCCCCTATCTTAAAATACCAGTGTTTTAAGCTTCAATGATAAATTGTCAACATAAACAACATTTACAGAGCGTCATAAAAAATGTTTTGTAACTGTTGCCATTGTCAGTCAAAGAAACAATACGTGAAGCATGTTTTCCTCACACTATATAGACATAAGTTCCCCTTTCTAACTGAATCAATGCTCCAAATGTCTTACTGTGTTCTGTAATCAGCATCGAGTTTTTCCTCTGCCCCAAACACTAAGTTGTTGGAAACATTTCAAAGTAGAACTTTTAAATATTGTCAGTTTTCCGAAGCGTATCTCTGTATGGATCACACGGATGATGTGGGGCTGATATTGTTGACTGTCCTTTAAACAGCGCTCTCCTGTTTCAGAAACCCAACCCCCGTATACGCACACAGGCCTGTTTATGGAAGAGGATACAGCCTCTCGGGTTATAGGCAGGTCGCAACCAGTCTCTCCTCCAGTCGCTCTCTGCACTTTGTGTGCCACGATTTACTTCCCTTTCAGTACAAATATGAGCCTCTCCTGAATCAGAGGAGCAGCAGCAGTGATGGCATTATAGTAATTACAGTGTTTGGTGTACCTTCAGTGTGGCACAGTGGCAGAAGCAGCAGGATGTGTAGAATACTAGGCTTCTTCAATATCACTAGGGATATAGTTTGTGTATTTTATATTTCCAGGGGATGATCTTCCATCCGTGCACAGTGTTAATATTAACAAGTGTTCAGTCCTATTTTGACAAAAATGGAATGTAGCTTTCGACGAGATTGAGTCAAACATTATAACGTTATTTACCGGAATTTCCAGACTATAAGCCGCTACTTTTTTCACACACTTTGAATCCTGAGGCTTATACAACGATGCGGCTAATGTATAGATTTTTAACGCCTTTTCTAACACCTCAGACAGGTGCAAACTCTATCACTGTTTCTGTCTGCAGTGTTTAGTGCACACTGGAGCGGGGGCAGCAGGATGCCCTCCCGCACCTGTAACGTGGCTTTGTGTGCAGAATGAATGCAAAAAGTGAAGTGCGGGTTAAATTAATCAAACGCCAGCCTCGAACAATTCACCTGGGAAACCAGACCCCTGTGACTTACAGACAATTTCTTTTTTAAATTTAGTTGGTGCAACTTAAATCTAAAAGATCCATGGCTTCATGGAGGTTCTCCCACAAGGACAGGAGCCCGGCGCTGTTTATTGGCGGTGAATTGAAATGGCATGAGGCTCTTTTAAGCTGTCATTGGTAGTTTCGATGGTTTTAGTCATAGCGTTCGTCATCATGGACAACTTTTAATTTAATTTTAGTTTCATTTTAGTTTGTGAAAACATTAAGGCAGTATAGCTAATTTGGACTAAACGGTATTTTAACAAAACGCCCTTTTAGTCAAAATGTGACGAATTGGATATTTTCACCGTCACGGCTGTCCTTCGCAGTCAAAATGTGACGAACAAGTAAAACCCCTTTCTGCGCACATTGATGATTTGGATTGACCGTACACAACAGCAACACATTATAATGCATACAAACTTCACGCATCAGGCTTACTTTTCCACAAATGACCACTTTAACAACATACTTTTGTGGGGCAAAAGGAATGTTACCCTACAAAAAGAAAAAAGTTAGAAAGAGGGAGCTTCTCAGAGAAGAGATAATACACTTCAAATGAAAAGCAACAAAACAAATGTTAACAAAACTGCAAAATAATGTCCACATGATATGATGTGAAGTGTTGAGTGACGTCCTTGTTGTTGTAGGCCCGGGATGAAGACCTCCAAAGTGAGCGCTCCCCACAGCCGCCCCACACCGAGGACTCGCCCAGACTGGTGCTCAAGATCAACAGCAGTGTGCGAGTAAGTTACACACATGCACACGCCCCACTCCTCATACTGTCAATGCGCCTTTGTGTGCTCATGTGTCGGCTAATGTAACACTCACAGGCCTCTCACCGTGACACAAATCAGATCGCGTTACACACTCGGAGACAAACAATACACTTACATGGGAGAGTGTGGGAGTATCAAAGTTTGATTAAGTTGTCCAGCCGGATTTTTTGCTTGACTTGAATTGTACATAGGAAGATACACTTCACTTTGTTAGTTGCCAGTAAAATTGCCATTTTGAAGCAGCTTTGAGTTGGCTTTCTCTGTATGTCAGTTAAGTCCATCGTCCACGAACTGACATAAAAGAAAAACTATGAAGTGCACAAAAAAAGTCAACAAACTAAACATTATGAACAATTTCTTATTTGCAGTGCTAGCCTGTAAATGAAATCTGACCTGAGAATAACTGATAGACACGCTTATGAACGGTCCCCACGGCGCTGGAGGAGTCGCATAGTGTGGTCTCTCCTGTCATAGACACATCCCCTATCCCTCTGAGAGTTCACAGTGTCAACCCATCTTTACGCTTTGCTCCATCCCTCTGCAGCGGCCCATGTACACCGTTCAAAGTATGTGTTTTACACTCAGACACTGGAGCTGTGCTGTCACTGCCTGTAAAAGGCTAGAAAGAGACTGAAAAGTGGACATGGCCCTTATTAGACACCACAGCTCTGACCGAGCCACGTCTTCATTCAAAACATTGTCCGAAAATGAGTCCACTGTAAAGCCTCATTTAGCTACAACCTGTGAATAAGAGGAAAAATACTTACGTTGGATAAATATATTTTTTTTAAAAAGGATAAATATATCCTTATTTTAATACCATTTACTACACAGTTTGGCTTCTGTGTTATATTTAATATTGTAATAAATTAAAAATGTATATTGGCAGGGCTGTCCCAATGAGATGGGCAAACCAGGCATTTGTAATGGGGTCCCAGTTGAAGGGGCCCCCAGCTGCCTATAAACCAGTGAGTTTGGAAATTAGCAGATTTTGCAATCAACATAATAAAATGACTTTATTGTCTTTCATTGGAGTGTACAAAATAATTAAATTGCAAAACAGTTGCAACAATCATATAAAAGAAAATATACACTTCGGCAACAAAAGGAACTCAAAATATTGTTTGAAAATTGAACAACAATACAAGGAAGCCTCTGTGAAGGGAGGACCACCTGACTCCTCGCTAAGGGCCATACTCGTGTGGCCGCAGTGCCTGCGTTTGCTCGGACACATGGACAATTAGAGGGAACATTGCTGGTGATTATTGGTAGTTTTGGCTAATTCCATACATTAACTTTGGATTTGAACATAATTTGTGCATTGCTCCTCCCTATACTGACCCCCCACAGTCTCTCTCCCCTGTGTCGCAGGTGTGTGACTGGTGCAAACATGTCCGCCACACCAAAGAGTACCTGGACTTTGGATCGGGTGAGGAACGGCTCCAGTTCTGCAGCACCAAATGCCTAAACCAGTACAAGATGGACGTGTTCTACAGAGAGGCCCGCGCCGCACTCTCTACCAACACCAACTCCAGCTCCAGTCCGAGCCGCAGCGGGTCCAGCCAGGACGGGCACTCCTCTGATGCCAAAAATGCCACCCCTCAAAAGCTCTTGACTCCCGAATCGTGGACTGCTAGCAACGGCGAGGCGAAACACAGGAAATTATCGCCAAAAACCCATGTGTCAAGCGAGTCTTCGATGGAGGCATCCTCTTCCAAGTCATCGAGGACATTTGATCGACCGATTCCCCAACCAGCATCCGCGCCTCCCCCAGCAATAGCTGTATCCCCTGCCCCCCCTCCGCCACACCCCCAACATCACCCCCAACATCAGGCTCCCCGCCCCCTTGTCCCCCCGATGCCCATGCCGTTTATCCGACCTCCCCTGCACGCGCAAGGGCTAAAGAGTCCGCTCGCCAACCCCCCAACACACCCGGGACCACCTTCCAGTCCCATCCACAGGCCGGCGCACTCGCCACACCTGCAGCCCCCCACCCCTGGTGCCCCCATGAACCCCCCCAGTCTCATGCACCCCTTCCACGGAGCGTACTTCCCGGGACTGCATTCTCCACCACTAAATATGCTACCGAGGGGGCCAGTCCCGCCTCATGTCCCGATGCCACCCATGATGAATTTCGGAATACCGTCTTTTGGCCCGCTTCTGCCCCAGCCAACAATTCTCGTGCCATATCCTGTAATCGTTCCGCTCCCGGTACCTATTCCGATTCCTATCCCGATTCCGATCAAGCCGACCCAGGAACGTTCTTCCGGTCACGGCGGGGTAATCCAGCCAGTTCCGGAGGGCTTAGATAGGGTCAGGTATCAAGTCTCACGACAAGAGTCACGAGACAAAGATTACAGTTCGAACGGGGACGACTTAGCTGACTCTGAAGACGTTTCCTCGCCACACGCAAAAGATTGGGTCAAATCCGAAAGGTCATTCCCGTCGCCATCGTCAACGCCCATTAGTGAAGTATCATCTCCCAGCTCTGAAAATATAGACTATAAGCATTTGACGGAAAGGCAGGTCATTCAGCGGGTGCTGCAGAGGACCCAGGTTAAGGTAGAGCCAAGTGCCAACGGCGTGGTGGATGTAGCGGGGCTTGGGGAGCCCGGGGTTAGGCCTGGGCAAATTATCATAACTCCTGTTTCGCAGACACCACCCCCGGACACAATCTATCACCTCAAAGATCCAAATTCTAGTCCAAAACATTGCAGTCAGTTTTTTGAAAAGCCATCAAACGGTTTGGTGACTTCACCGGTTAGGTCTGACCCGCCTTCACCTGATCGGTTGCCCAATTGTCCTGAAGCACTCAAAGAAAACAAATGCCAAAATGTCGAATCCAAACCGGACGAGCCAGTGATAAATGTTGGAGACGTTGGCGAAGACCTGCACATACCGGACGAGGATCACGCGTATGCCCTGCCAACCACACCAAAGAGTAGCGGGAGCAGAACGCCCACCCCCACTGCTCCCGCCATCACGACCACCGCATCCGCCACCGTAACCGCCGCCACGCAAACCCCGCTGCTCCTGCCCAAACTCAGGGACAAGGGCAGCCTGCGGACCCCAGCCACGGCGCCCCCTGCTGGTGGGGACATGGAGCCTGCGCTGAAGAGGAGGTGTCTTCGCCTGCGGGAGCAGAGCAAGTAAAAGGAGAGAGAAAAGGTGAGAGTGGGTGACATAGTGTTGATGCTGTAACCGTGAGTTCTTTTCAGAGGTTAAGAAGGCAATAACCTTTATCAACTATTTCAGCTTCGCTCCAAAAAAACATGCTAATTGGAACAGCTTTTTTGCTCATTCAAGCAAGTTTAATTGACTCCTTCTGACCAGAGGAAAGCTCAGTTTCAACTTTTACTTTGCCAAATGTACCTCCAATGAGATCATCACAGATTATGCTAGGCTACAAGAAACAATCTTTGTGAGCTGTCTAAAAATTGGTTTGCAACATTTTGCAATGCAGAATCTGAAAATGACATCCATTTTCCTGCATCAGCTCAAGTGGATTTTCCAATCTCTGTATTCCATGTGGCTTATAATTCTGACTTTCTGTTCAAACCAACCCTAAGGATGTTACAACCAGCCAAGGGGCCATGTCATATTCTTTGACATTTCTAAAAAAGTGAAGTTACGTATCAAATAATACAGTAAAAGTGCCTGTATATCACTTTCATAAATTATGACACAACCAACACCAGCCTCCCCTGAACTGTGGACAGACAGGGGTTGATGGACATTACAAAGACAATGCCCTACAGACCGATTGAGCAAAAACAATTAATTATTTTTTTTTCAAGATTGTTCTAAATCAGCTCACAATACTTACATAATACTGTAAATGCACACAAGCAAACTGTGACTTCCATTTAACGGCAGCCTGTGACGCCCGTTATTGTCCTATGAAGGATTAACAATGCTTCACAAGAATCATTCAAAATAAAAATAAAGAAGGATGTTACTTTAAATGTGTTATTAAAAAGCAGTTGTTAAAGCTGCCTTAAGTGATGTCTTTTTGAAATGTTTTCATCAGTAGGTGGAGTCGTGAACTCTGCTCTGCTCCCCTCACCTGGCTGTCCCCTGTCACCCACGCCCCGCACTCCCCTTCACACTGTTTAGACCACACGCTGTTCTGATGTGTGGCCATGTGGGGGTGAGGGATGTGTTGGGGGGGGGTGTGCTGTGAGGTGAGGGCATGGATCTATTATAATAAATGGGTGAGGGAGGTGCAGGTGCAGCGCCGGTCTTCTTCTGCTATGTGCGAGTGTGGAGCAAAAGGTGGCGCATCTAGAGGCACTTATCGCTCAGAGCAGTTTTAAGTAACTCATCAATCTCTTACATGAACACTCCAAAAGCTGACTGGGAGACATGTGAGACTGGGAGACATGTGAGCACCTCTGCTTCCCTTTCATCTTCAAGAATACAAAGAATAAAACTTAACCGACTAAATACAATTTAACTAAACTAAAGACTAATTATGTTTTATGTTGCAAACCTTACAGTATTTCAGGAGAGTGTTCAATTGTTCCAAGGAAGTTCCAAATTTGGAGATAGGAAATGCCTCTTATACCTGCTGCTCAAGTGGAAAGCTCTGCTCAGAACATGAAGCTAAATGTGGTGCAGCTGAGAGTAGTTTTTTTTAGAACCAGGTACCAAAACCTGGAACTTAAACTTTATTGAAGAGTATTTCACTGTGCCTGGAGTTGAATGGCGAGTACTCCTGGCTTTACTCAACAGTGTTCGGTGTTTCTTCAGTTACAGTGCATCCTTGTTTTGAGATGTTTGAGAATGACATAAGTCCGCTGTGATTCTCTCGTCTGCGCTGCAGTGCTTTCCTCTTTGGGACGCAGTGATGCCAAGAAACTAACACCGCTCCTGCAGTCCGTGCCAGTGAGACACTTTTTCCACCTCCATTTTGGAAATACGATACGAGCCAGGCCCAGTGTACTCTAAAACCACAGCGTGTCACATGACCGGCTGCAAATGAGATAAACTGCACATGGGAGAAAGTTGTCCACTCGAGCACTTTCAACTTCCCTGTTGAAAAACAGAAAGTTGGGTTTTAGTGTTTGTATTATACTCTCTTATGCCTTCGCCTGCAACTATAAACCCTCAAAGGGAACACCCTGGGAAAGTGCCAGCGAAACACAATCATACAAGTGGACAACATTTGAGACTGATGTATAAGGCTGCACAGGAAGGAAAATATGGGATATTCGGTCTTCAATCAATCAGGGACAATATTATCGCTTCATTTCAACAGTAACACAGTGTGTGTAACACAGTCGGCTTCAAATAGAAGCAACAATTGTAAGCAGTTGGCTTTTTTCATCAAATTGTGTCAAAGCATTATACACTTGGTCAAATAAAATAATTAAAAATCATGACTTAAACTAAAATTCACCACATTTGTAATTTGATCTGAATGAATGATGGAAGTGATTTTTGTAGTTCTTGCTTAAATTGACCAGCGTTAAAGTCTTCTAATCATACTGCATTAGAGTTCAGGGTGAAATGTTACAATTTGAAGGTCACCCTCGAAATCAGCCATTTTGAAGAGGATTCGCAAAAATGTTTAGACCAGCCTTCACAAAAAATACAAAAAGTAGAAAAACTCCATTAGCAGCCGGGGTGCTTCTGGTATTTACATCAAACACCCAAGGTGGCGCAGATGTTCAAAGTGCGCTCAGCCAGACTCTGAAAGCCACATCAGGCCATCCGTATTCTCCCCGTCTCTTGCCTAGGGTGCCAAATTGGCCCTGGAAGGCGTTCATTATGAACTCAAAATGAATTATGTTTAAACCAAACAAGTTGACAGAAATTCTTCAAAATAGCCGCTGTTTGCTTTGCTTTTGAAATGTTCTCATTGAGCTTCACGATGTTGTCGCCTGAAATGGTCTGACCGTCCGACTGTTACCATGACCTTATGAAAGCTCATGGAGAAAATGCCAAGAATTAAGGAAATTTAAAATATAAAAGACATTTGGAGTTATTTATCCTTTTTTGTTTCCTACATGTGTTCATTTATAGTTTAATGTCTACAATGAGATCACACAATGGAAAGAGTGTGGAATAAATATACATCTATTTGTTTTTAAGTTTTAATTTAAATTTGTAGGGTTTTTTTATACTTTTTTTTCCCAATACCAGTAAAAAAAATAATAATACTAGTATCCCTACTCCCAATGGATGACTTTCAAAGAGGAATACTATAAACTTTAACTTTAACTTTAAAAAGTCATTTTGAATGACAAATGCTAAATCCGAAGCCATCAGAGCAGGTATATTTTGCATGTGGGAGTATAGTGTAGCACAGGTAATTTGATTTGCCCATCGCTGATGACGGAGTTAAAACATTGAGACGACCTGAACAGCACCACTTCTGTTTCTGATGAGGATTTCACTTTATAACATGGTTAAAAGTTATGCGACTGATAAATGCGCTTTTGGGCACCTCAGCATTTTATTATTTCACGTTAATTTTATGTTTATATTTACATTGAAATATATTACATATATTTAATCAATCAATCAATGAATCGCAGTGATGGTTTACGGACTTTCACAAATTTGGAGGACCCTTTTGTGGTCTGTCCATCTACGCAACCAAATCAAGGAAACACAGACGCAGAAGAAACAAAGTGAGCACGATTCCTTATGACGACTGTTTCAAATGTCCACGACAAATCCTTCTCGCAGTTTCGCCGTCTCTTTTGCCCATAATCCAATCTCTCCAAATTGTGTCTACAAAACAGGCAGCTATGCAAACAAAGCATTGTGCCTGTCAGTTTGTGGTGAGCTGATAGTGTTTCAAAGTGACTTTCTCTCAGCCCGCCCGCTCGCCCCCCTCCCTCTCGCTCACAGCTGTAACTTTAGAGCCCGCGGAGTGCCGGGTTTCGGGGATCTCTGACTTTGGCGCCATGTTGTTTAGTGACCGCACGTATTCTGGAGAGCTGTGTGAGAGGGAGAACGCCCTGTCCGGTTATTGCCCGAGAAGCCCACTTAAGAATGTTGGAAAGTCAACGACAAAGATGTGTTTATTTGGGCGGCGGATACATTTTCTTTTTTTTGGGGGGGGGGGGGTTTAAGCTAAAGCCACATTGCGGAACTTTCCAGGTTTTATGTTGCTATGTCATATGAACAACTAAACTGTAGCCAAACCCTGAAAGATACAGACATGTGAGCTATACAAACAATACACAATTCACGGTCCCGGGTTCGATTCCCACAAAGACGGGACTTTTCTGTGTGGAGTTTGCATGTTCTCCCCGTGTTTGCGCAGGTTTCCCCATTACTAAAAACATGTACAATAGGCCCGGATAAATGATGTGTGTGTGAATGCTTGATGGTGGTCAGAGGAACCACTGGCACAGATGTGTGCAGATGTGTGCAGATGTGTGCAGTCGTGACAGCGCTTCTGTCAGTCTCTCCCAGGGGAAACCACCGAGCATGGAGTGAATGCATGAGGGGGTCGTAGCCATTCATTGTGAGGGGGACATGTCCCCCCCACTTTTGAAAAGTGGTTGTTTGATCCCCTCCACTTTCACAACGTGAATTTTCATTGACTTTACATTGACTTAAAGTTTAGACTGGGCCTATTCAAGAAAAAAAAAATCCACATTTGCGCCGCTTTGCTTAGCTGTGCTTATGTGGCTCCACTATCTCCTCAGAGCGGGCTGACATGTAAACATGGCTCTGACCACCTTTGAAACGCTTCTGACGCCTGTGAGTGAATGTGAAACAGTCTCATGTAAAGTGCTTTGTGACCCTGTCTGTGAAAGGTGCTTTACAAATGAAGCTCTTCTTCTTCTAGTCCCTAACTCCTGATCCTCTAATAGGCCCGCACTATATAGTAGACGATACAGTCACTGATTCTTTTGGCGCACACTACTTTCTCCTCACTGCGTGCTGAAAGTATTGAGCCAGGTGTCCGGAACACCAACAGAATGAGTGACTACATCGACTATAAGTCGCTAAACTCCGGGAATAATGAGAAAAATACCAACCGAATTCAAGAGACAAAGGAATATTTGTGGATAAATATCAGTAAGATCAGTTTTATTTCACATGGATTTTACATTAATTAAAAAAACGGCTTTGATTATTGCCTTTTTGTCCGATGGAGGAAGCTATGGATCATTGAACCGCTCAAGCTAAAGTCAGCAGCTAACAATAGCTACATTTTACCGTAACAACTTAGTTTATTCATGAATAATACACAACATGCAATCAAAACTGCTGTTTTCATTCATTCATGTGACCTGTCGCCATTGGCCGTTCTCCGACCCACGCAATGCATTGTGGTCATGATTGACCCATCTAGTGACCATCAGGAGTGTTCAGAAGTGTGCATTTCATTTCAATTTTTTTTCTCTCTGAACATTCAGACACCACTACAAAATGATGTGACCACGATATAGTCACTATAGGGAATAGTGTGGTCAGTGGTTAAAGTGGACTTTGGGAGGTGGTGGAAGTCGAGTCTAGAAGATTCCGTACGCTACATTAGATTGACATACGGGATATGAAATAGAAGGTGTTGCTTTTAATTGCTTTACTTTCGAAAGACATTTTAAACAATTTTCCAGAATAACACTTTTCTAGGGGTGCTCTTGTTTGAGATACTCCCTGAATGTTGTGTGTAGCAGATGATGCACAACATGTGGGGGGCCTCCCTCATGAAGTTTGGAATAAATGCGAGGCCTGCAGGTGAACAGAGAAACTTTTTACATTTTCGGATGTAATTAACCACAAGTACAATATTTTTGACAGATATTGATGCTTCATCTTCTCTGTTTTCTCCTTGTGGCCGTCTATTGAAAGTTTCATTGTCCTGTTCCAAACGTATATACATTGATTGAAACAGCTGTTGTACATTCGTGCTGAATTGTCCAATGTTTAAACTCTGAATCAAGTTGATAATGACTCTTTGTGGCAAAGACGACATAGATCATTAACATTTTACCTCTTAAAACCACTATCTGCCGTCATATCTGGCTTTTCTCTGATTGGTTAATACGCTTGTCTGTCACGCCCATCGGGAATTCGAAGAAATCCGATACACGTCTTTGTAAAGAAGAGGAAAGCATGTATTGTGGCTGGATAGAGATAGAGACTACTTCATTGACTTAGTTGAACTACTGTGTCATAAAGCTACTCCAAGAGTGACTCAGGGACCTGTTGAGTGAATCAAACTAAGTCGTACCCGGTTCTGCCTTTTATAAAGCACTGATCTGTAAAATATCCAGTCCTTCTGAATCTCCTCCTCTGCTTTCCGCTGCCATACCAGATGTTGTTGTTAGCGTGCGACCCAAAATCCTCCCTCACCTCCGGCCCACTCAAAGGCCTTCTGTGCTCCCGCTTTAGCTCCGGTGGGTGCGTCCAAAAACATGTGAGAGCGCTCCCCCTATCCTTAACACCGGCCACTGGTATCTTTCCATAGAGCGCTCGTGTTACCGCGTTACGCCGTGTTCTGCCATTAATCCAGCCCCATGACAAAGCCCGTTCACATTTCCATTCCTCCTGCACATCAGCGGCACATCCCAAAGGCCACAGTTCATGGTCATAATGGCTTCTTTTAACAAACACAGGGGTACAGTGATAAATCCTGGTGGTGCGGAGAAATCAGAGAGCCACAACATGTGACCGTGAGGGATTTCAAGTGGACATGTCACAAAAAGTGAATGTTATAGCGATGTTCTGGAATAATAAGTAATCCTGTTTTCCACTTTCGCTGTTTCTTCTTCTCCTGTGAAAGCCCTCCTGTACGTCCTGGGTTATAGTATTGTAGTGCTATAAGTTTAATGCTGTGTGTGTTTGGGGGGTATTGATGAAGCGAGGGGATTGAGTGAACGCTTGTGATGTGTGAAGATTAATATAAAAGTCAGGAGAAAATCACAAAACCTTTTGTGCGGAAATAATATTAGTGCGACCTTTCAGTGACCCGGTGGCTCTATGGGTGGTTAGCACGGCACCTTTCCTCTCCTTCACAGTGACCTTCAACGATCCTGGATTAGGGCTGGGCACTGCTGAACGACACCAGTCTGGTATCAGAAAACTAAAAGGTTTCGGCACTACCGGTATCGAAAAATGAAAGTATCGAAAGCAGAAAGCAAAATCTCCTATTTTTGCACCATTTTCTTCTTATTTTTGCACGTGAGCAAACACTTGGCAAATGGCAAATGGGCTCAATAGTTATCGTCAGTACATTGAGCTCCAGCCAGCCTGTCTTTTACTAACGCCCCAATATGACCCAGGACACTGGTTCATTACACAAAAAAGAACAGATTCTTGATTCCCTAATTGATACCGGCACGCACAGTCGCCCCTCCTCCTGCTCCACTGCCAGCGGCCAAAACTGAAACTACAGTTAAAAGTGCTCACTTAAACCCTGAATAAAGTTCTTAAACTAAATGCATCCATTGTCGAAATGTAGGATCTGATTACTGGTACTGGAGCAGGTCATAAGGAGCGGTTGATACAAGTGTAAGATAGCATTGGTTATTAAGTCGTTTTTAATGTTATCAATGTGAACTGTATAGTTAAATGTTTCCTATCTGTACTTGAGATATATGAATATATATTTGGAGGAATTTAAAGGCCAGTTTAAACATTGTTTGGTGCTTTGAATGAATGCACTGTTCTGCTCCTAAATGTGACTGCAGTGACTTTAGGCAGATACAGACAGTGTTTATACTACCTAGAATAGTTTTAGCATTTGACTTTAATTATAACCTTTTATTACAATAATTTATCAAGAACATTGTAAAACCAGATAATATTAATATACTGTAATATACACTGCAATGTAATACAGGGCAGGGTGCTAGCGTATTTGCATGAGGGTTTTCTAATCATCAAAGACCCTCTAACACGATTAGCTAGCACAATGAACCATTAGATCACTATGCACCTCTGCACACCTATGTAGGTCCTCTAAGAATAGGCATTCACAATATTAATATCTAGACTGTATTCATGATATTAGTATTAGTATTGTGACAACATTATTGTACGATGTGGCTTTGCTATGTCGTAAAGGTAAAGTTGTGAACGACAGTACTTCCTATACCAGGCCAGTTTGTATTGAACCTAAATGCTAACATGCTATAAACAATCTAATAAATGCATGACAATAGAGACGATAAAGGCGATTTATTCTGCAGATTAGTTCATATTTTAAAAAGTATAATGCATCAAATAGCCTTTCGTTTCGAGACAATCTGACTGCTTAGATCTTGAACTCCTCTGACCTCTTGGGCTCAGACAGTCCAGTCAGGCCCAGATGTGTCAGATGATCTAAAAAGATTCCTGTGAGTGCTGCCCGTGTCCTCTGTGTCACCGGCTCTGTCGCTCAGTAACACTTTCAAACAGCATGTGGACGAGGGTTTATGTGTTGTTCTACTGGCTCGACTCCATCTTCTATGGAGTATAAGGGGACATGTCATGCAAAATGTATGTTGTAAGGTTGTTCTCTTGTCAAAAACAGACCTGGAGTAACATTTTGTTTCGTTCATGCAGATTTGAGTAATCCTGCCCTGATTGTTTCTTCTGCTGTTGGAAGGGCTTTGAACTCACAAGTGTCCTCTGCATTTTCAAAGTCTTCAAACCATCACTAGACCAGCTGTCAGCGGTTTTGCACCCAAACTGTGTTTCTATAGCACACTTGATCCGCTAACTTGCTGTTAGTTGATATGAAAGTATGAAAGTTCATAATTTCTCTTTAACAGCAATTCCCACTTCTGCCTGCAGAGAGCGCTCCAACCATGCAGACCAATAGTGTGCAGTGTTAAGGGCAATGTGTTTCAGAAACAGTGTCTTATCCCTTGAGGCAAAAGTATGCTTGTTATGTCCACTTAAGTAGTGTACAGTAAAAAAGTATTCTGATCTGAACACAAATCGATTCCAAATCACAGACCCTCCTCCACATCCCGAATGTTCACTTTAGATGATTAGACATCTAATTAATCACCTCAGCTGGGGAGTTCATATCGAGACAGAGTTGAGACGTGAACAGGGTGGTATCGCGGTATTTGTGAGTTTAAAAACACACGAGAATCCATCTTGAACTGCTCCCATCTTCACCGTTTAGAACCAGAACAAAACTGGTTGGTTCAAAAAAGATAGTAATTAACAACGCCGCGATGACAAAAACATGAGGTATCCTGCAACACATAACACAAACACACATTTGTGTTGTTCTTGATCCAATCAACAGCAAGTGCTGCTTCGAACGTGAAACCTCTCCCCAAACGATTCAAGCCATCCCAGATTAATGTCAGAACAAATGTTATTGCACTGGAATATCAGTCTGGCTTTTGCCAGGTTATCCTGGTTTGTGCTGGAGGAAAATGGGCTATATCTTAACACACAACAGCACACATAGTCTGTGTTTTTATTCACAATGTAGATCTGTAGTGCCAAATGAAGTTTACTCTACTACAAGAAAATAATTTGACTACTACAGCTTTAAAGGAACAGGCCACCATTTTTCCATACTGAGATATGTTCTTACTTGAGCTTAGACGAGTTGATGCGTACCTGTCTGGTCTTTGTGCACGTGGAAGAGCCTGGTAGCTTCCAACTTCACCCCCATTTGGAGCTATGGGAACACATTGGGAGAGGCCAAATGCTAACAACATCTTTAGTCATTATGCGTGATTGAGGGCACGCACAAAGACCAGACAGGTACACATCAACTCCTCTAAGCTCAGGTAAGAACATATCTCAATATGGAAACAGTGGCCAGTTCCTTTAAGTGTATTCCCCAGAATTCACCAACAACATACTGCAGGTCACATCTTGGGTGGGACTTTTGCAGTTTGTGTCTCCTCAGTGCATGTGTACTTAAAGCGACATCTGAATCCGCATATCTATCTATCCATCAGCGCCTCGACATGCCCTGGCCGTCCCTCTGCCTCTGCCTCTCCACCGTGGAGGAATGGACCCAACCATTTCACCCCAGGAAACGCTGCTCTCTGCCTCTCAGTTTCCCCCTGCCTTTATTTGGGACACTTTATAGCCCCGTGTAACTGGAGCTCTCCGCTCGGGTATTCGCTGAGTGTTTGAAAGTGAAGCGCACTGGGACAGAAAGAGTGGGGGAGAGAGCGGACACCCCTGCCTGGTGCCTCTTGTTTGTGTTTAATACTGTGTGTGTGTGTGTGTGTGTGTGTGTGTGTGTGTGTGTGTGTGTGTGTGTGTGTGTGTGTGTGTGTGTGTGTGTGTGTGTGTGTGTGTGTGTGTGTGTGTGTGTGTGTGTGGTAGAGGTGCATGGGAGCGAGAGTGAGACAGAGCCCAGATGTTCTTGGTTTGGTGTCTCTCACAGCGGGGATCCGAACGGGACACCGCTAAAAGCATGGCCGCCAGTGTTTAGACAAGGACCAGTGGATTATAGAGTGTCCAGGGAAAACGCGGGACTGGTTATCGGATAGAGTTCAAATGAGAAGTTTGTTTTTGTAGAGGAAACACAAGCTTGTCCAGATGTGATGTTGATATAACGCGATACAGATATGTCTATCTTTTCTGGATATTGGCAAATTAGCATTAGCCTATGTGAAGAGAAAACTAAAGTTATCTTAGCTTAATGCATACAATAAGAGCATCGTCTGTCTAAGTTATGAAGACCAAACCAGGTGCCAGGACGAATCCAAAACTACACGAGGCATAAACTAAGAATAGACTAGTGGTTCTCAAACTGCGGTACAGGTCCCACTGGTGGTGCTTGGGCTTCTTCAAGTCTGCAATTTTATACTTTAATTCATATTAATAAGAGGTTATTTCATTAAAGCTTTAATGACACATTAATTTGTCTGGTTTAGGCATGATTTAGTCCATTTATTTCGTACATTTCAGAGACTTTTTCAGATCCAGTTTAATGATTGTCAAATATTTTACGAGGTGGTTCTAAACTAGGGCTGAATAGGTCTAAGGGCTCTGAAAAATTCCAGAATTAAACTGTTGGGAATGGCGGGTGCAGTTGCCAAAATATTTAAAGTAACATTAATCCAACTCCGGTAAATCAATATAAAAAAGTAATTGATGAAAATTCAATTGGAGTAAAGAATAACTGTCAGAGTAACTCAAGTTGTGGTGGAATCCAAAATGTTAATGTTTCCAAAGAACACATTTTTATAAGATACAATGAAAAAAAAAGCTTTTGCTACTTATACTACTTACAATCATTCATTCATCTATCAAGTACAAAGTTTTATGTGATAAGAAGTTACATGGAAAAAGTATGTGAACGCTTTGGAATTTCTCAATTTTCTGCTTAAATTGTTCACTAAATGTGGTCTGATCTTCATCAAAGTCATAATAATCAACAGTGTCTGCTTTAACTAATACCACCCAAACATTTACATAACATATAAACATTCACAGGAAACCCTGGAATAGGAATGGTCCAAGATTCATGATCGTTGTGAGCGTCTCATCTGTAGAAAAACAGTTATTTCTGCAAAAGAAGGATCGGCAGATATTTAATACAAGGGTTCACTTTCTTATTCCACGCTGTTGTGAATGTCTCAGGTTTTTCTGCAAAATATCGTGATAAACCTGTGAATTCATTCTTCTATTAATGATATCATGTTGTCCAGGCCCTGAGGAAACAAAACAGCCCCACACCATGATTCTCCTGCTCCAGAGTTCACAGTGAGGAGAGGGTAAAGATGTTGGTGCTGTTCCATTCTTCCTCCTCACATGACATTGTGTGTTCCTCCCAAACTATTCAACTTTGGTTTGCGAAAGAGCTCTTGAATGCTTCTTTTGCAGAAATATCTGCTTTTCTGTAGTTACAGATTAGACGATCACAACGATCAGGTGAATCTTGGACCATTCCTCTTCTGTCAGTGTGAATCTATAAACATCACAACAAAAATGGTCAAACTACAGAAAGTTGGGTATTTTTTTTGCACAATCTTAAATATAATTGTGCTAAATATGTCTTAACTAAAAAATAAAAAGCATTAAAAAGAATTAAAAATCATCAAATGAATTAATGAAATTCAAGCTGACATTTAATCTAATTTTATTGGAAAATGATGACATTGCTCATTAGTGTTTGCTTCATGAGTTCATTGAAAATACCAAAATGATGGTCTAAAACATATTCAGTAGCCGTTTTGGTCAACATTTTTGTCCAATTCTCTTTCCTCTGTTGATGAAATGTTTTCTTGATGATTCTAACACATATTTTTTAAAACCTAGAAGGTCTTGGCTTTCAAATTGTTAACCCTAATACTAACCCTAACCCTAAGGTGGCAGTTAAGTGGTTCAAGTATAGTATTTGGACAATGAAAATGGCATTAAAAAGCATCAGATTTGTATAAACCATGATGTGTCAGGCACTTTTTACATTAACCCTTCAGCTGTCGCCGTCCGGAAAAACCTGTTCAAAAGTGTGGTCCTGCCTTGTCCATGCCCTGATTCTCCTCCCTAATGTTCTCCCCTCTCCCCCTCAGAGTCCCTGCATACTGAATGGCGGTGCCAGATGAGCGGCTCCCTCTGGTGGACAGCCCCAGCGCTGCGCCTCCTACGGCTCTGTCTGTAGACCAGCAGAGCTCGGACCCGGGAAGTGTTCACCGGGCCAAATAACCAGGAAGTGCTCAGCAGGTGAAAGATAACCACGACCCAGAGAGAGCACCAGCACACTCGACTGTCCCGGACCAAAGATGACGTTTTTGTCCCATGTGAAAGGATTTATTCTTCTTCACATTTTGTACGGCCTCCACCACGTGACTGGAGACGCACCAGACTTCAGCGTTATTGTTGTTCTTGTTGGCTTTTTGCCACGTTTCAAAAGTTAGCCAAATGTTGCTTTTATATATGTAAGCACACGTGTCATTTACTGGCCTTGTCATGCCATAATACATCCAGACAATACTTGCACATACGTGCTCATGTTGTGTTGGAGACAGATGCTTTGGGCATGAGGCGGGAACACTGCAGGGCTGTGTGTATATGTCCACACTTAATCGAGTCACTGCAATGCAGAAAGACTCCAATCTTAGTTTTTTTTTTTTTTTTTACATTTACCCATTATACAACTAAAAATAAAAAGGACAAATATCGTACATGCTCCGGACACAGTTAGCAAAGCCAGGTACTCGGATACAATAGCACTTAGCCTCAAACATCACAACAATCCAGATGTTTTCAGCTGTTGTCAACCATCGACCTCATCTAGATGGTCCAAACATGGTTAGAAGTCATTCATGAAATAGCTAATGATAAAAAGTAACGCATTAAAGTGGATTCTGATCCAAATGATAAAAGATATTCAGTGGTTTCTGCTTATTGTGGGTGGGATACATGTCCAAAGGCCACGAAACATCATATTTAGTTATAGTATAGTACATTATAGTACATATATAGTACATTCATGATGGAGAATATATAGAAATGCCATGAAACGGACATTCTTACAGGGCTGGGCAACGTATCCGTTAAACAATACCAGTACGATAAAAAAACTCGTTGCTCCGGAGCTTGTATCGCTCTTCCTGAAGGAGATTGCTTCGAAACACTGCATTGGAGCCTCTTTCAGTAACACGTGGTCACGTGACTGTCTCGATAACTGCTTCATTCTGTGAGTTGCGTATCGTGTCTCAAAGCAGATCATCTGCTCAGAGCGTCTCACTGAGTTGCCTTTAGCGGCGAGACGCTAAACAACGAAAGTTTCCTGGTCCATATAGTGATGTAGATGATCCACATGATTGTGTTGGTGCTTCAGTCGTGTTTATGAGAAGTCGCGATAATAAAGTTTGTCCACAAGAGGTCAGTGTTCAAACAGAATGAAACGGCTCAGAGACTTCAAAGCGTACAACACTCTTTTGCTAGGAAAGCCTCAAAGTGTTACAAGGCTCCACTCACCCATCACTACATTATGATATCGGAAAGAAAGTTCGAAAGCAGGTACTGACAAATAATCTATATCTTTAGTTCCAAGTGTTGTTGATTGTTTTTTCTGGTTCTATATGACAAATATTTTAGTGTAGGTATCGAAAAAAGGTCAGGTATCGGAATCTAAAATATAGAACAAGCAATCACAAATGTACTATTTGTCAAGTGCGTATCCAGGTGGTATCCGAGCTAGGGTTGGGCGATGTTCCCTTATTGGCCGTTGACAATGTTTACAGTGAACCATTGTGATGGATGATGATATCGTCCATCTCTCATTATAAGCATTTTTAAAGACATTTACATTGCCCATATAGAAGCTGCATATTGTTTATGTTAGGAAAAATGTGAGATTACAGGATAAATGGTTCTAAACTAAACATGATCTGAACACAGTCATGGAACACGAATTTTGCAACAGAAATGTGTTAAAACTCGTGCGTAAAAGTCTGAGAGGAGAACGACTTATTCAGAGCATCAACTCCTCAATACCAAGACTCTTATCACACTAATACAAATGTAAATCGGAGCTTATTATTTGCATGTGCTCAATGTTAACGTAATATTTAAGAAACAGTGGGTGAACGGGACAATATTTACAAGTTTGCGTCGTAGCTTACGTTTTTGAAGCCGGGTCTGTGTGCTCGCAACCTTGTACCTCCTGCACCGCGCCTCTTTCTCTCCTCTGTCGGTCCTTCATGAAGATATCTAACCCATGCGCGCTCAACTAGCGCCGATGTGAGAGCCATTTCGTCATTTGTAAAACTGTTTCGTTTTCGTACGAAGCAAAGCGAGACCACGCGGTGTTAAAGTGAAGCTTATTAGAGAGAGAGACCCTTGCGTCAAATAGAGCAGCGCAGTGTATTTACTTTGATGTTAAGGCTAACACATCATGTCTTCTGGCTTCTGGCAGGCTACTTAAACTAGCGCGCATATTAGTTATATTTGTGATTTAATTTACAGTGCAATCCCTGCAAAGTTTGAAGGTTTACAAGGCCCACAGAAGATCAGTGCTTGTTTCTGACAGGAGGGGGCGTGGCATCACAATGGTTGCTCTCCATCGTGATGTTGCTCATTCATTACGATGGACGATGACGATCGGAACAACCCTAATCCGAGCTGCTGACCAGTTCTATCATCAATGATGGCTTTTTCAATGTTCATATGTTACATGTAAAAATCTGCTTTGTATTGACGATCCACTATAGGCCTCAGTTAGCCAGGTGCTAAGCTGCGAGTTATCCTCAAAATGAGCAGGTGCTCTTTTGCAGGCCTGCTGCACCTGATTCATCATCAGAAACTGTGTGTATTATTAACGCCGCAAACCTGATCTGTAAAGAGGCTTACTGAGCACTTTGGAGAGAACTATCCCATGTTAGGTTGGATTAATGACAGAACCTTCCTATTTCACTTTTTTTTTTAAAGCGGGGATATTATGCAAAATCGACTTTTTCAAGCTTTAAATCATGTTATTATGTCATTCCCTCATTAAAAACATGCCTGAAGTGTTGCCTTGGCACATTCACGTTCAAAAACGTAAGCTACGACGCAAACTTGTAAATATTGTCCCGTTCACCCACTGTTTCTTAAATATTACGTTAACATTGAGCAAATGCAAATAATAAGCTCCGATTTACATTTTTGAGTAATCTGTATAAACTCTGATGGCAGCCATTTTAGGGATAAGTTTGCCTGAGTCCTCCTAGGAACGCCCCCACCTCCTGGTGACGCCTCCGAGCTTTCGTCACCAGCCCAGTAACCAACCACTGCTCCTCAGCAGAACCCCCTCCCCACTGACAGTGTGTGGAGGGGGCGTGTCAGAAAGGGTCAGAGGTTCTTAAAGAGACAGAGGCATATTTCAAGACATTCGCTACAGCCATTTTGAGAGAGCAATTGTATACAAGGCAGTTATTCTAATTTACTGCATTTACAGACCAAGAGAAGGTTTCGTCATCATTGTAGTGTGCTATAGACTGGTGCCATGTGATTGAAAAAAGCATAATACCCCCTCTTTAAAAGAATAATAATTAACCATCACCGACCTGGCCCCTCATCATACTCAAATTTATAGATATTAAATAATGAACTCAAAAATGTTGTCTTTAAAGCCTTGATGCTTGCTCCCTTTTCTCACTCGTCTCCCCTTCAGTCCCTTCTCCATCTCCTTCTTCCCCTCTCTCCGTTCACTCTCTTTTCTCCTTTCTCTCTCTCCTCTGTCACTCGTGTTTTCTTCCATCCTCGCGTCCTTTCTGCTCTCCTGTCCTTCCCCTCCTCTCCTCCTGTCTCCTCCTTTAACCCCTTCTCCATCTCCTTCTTCCCCTCTCTCTTCTCCCTCCTCCCTCCTCTCCAAAGCCCTGTGTGGTCCTCTCATATTCAGCTGAACCCGATCTCTTTCTGGGGGGAAACGGTTTGTTTTTTTTTCTCTCCGCGCCGAGCTCCAACAAAGAGGCGCATTGTTCGCCCGCATACATCCCACGCCGCGTCTCCGATCCCAGGACGGGCTTCTCCAGTTACCTGCGCTCCAAATCCACCGCCACATTTTTCTTTCTCTTTTTATTTCTTTCTTCGCCCTCTTTTTGAATGACAGCCAAAGAACGTAGTAAACCTGACCTCGGTGAGCGTGAGCCCAGTCTAAATACAGTAACCCGCGCTCTTAGCCACTGATTGAGTCTGTGACGAAGGCCTAATGTGCTGGAGCTTTAGTCCAGAGGAGAAACTGAACGCCGGGACGGAGCGACGTGATGGGAGAGAGAGAAAATGTATGATTGGATTACACGGAGCTGTGGTGCCACCAGTAGGACATGCACCGCAGTTTGAGTACCATGGTTGATCTATCGTTTGGGATTTAATAAAAGTCCTGATTCCCCACTTCACTGGGGCTTCAGAAAAAAACATTATAGTGTTGTAATGAGTCACGCGCTTTTCGATCTCGATCAGGAGCTCACAAACCTTTCACAACGCGACCCCCAAAATCACTCTTCTGTAGAATGGCATTTATGATCATTTAAGTTGCAAAACATTTAAAATGTGGTTTAATTATGTAATGTTTTTTATGCTTGGCTTAGTTTCCCTGAAATATGCTGTTTTCAGTGAGCTATAGATGGGTTTCCGTTTCTGGAATCCTCCGCTGCGAGCCGCCATAATGTGTGTCAATCGATAATGTTATCGTATATATATATATATAGTATATATATGGTTCTCATGCACATAATGTATATGACTGTGTCTGCTCTGAGTGTGTTTCTCATAGTGCACATTAAGAAAATCTAAGACCTAGAATTAAAGGCAAGAGGCTTTTGTCAAAATGATCCAGTGTTGGAGCAGACTTTATCAGACCTCTGTGTTAAACTCACCTGCCACAGATCAAGTTTCTTTCTGTCTCTGTTCCTCGGTGATAAATCACTTTTGGGATATGGAAATATTGTCTCTTTGTTGTGTCGGGATCAGCGCGGTTTGTAACCATTGGTCCAGGATAATATCAATGATCCGTAACACGGACGCTTGACACACATGATGGCACACGTGGAGCTGTGACGTCAGTGGAAATCTATCTATACGTCAGATTGAATGTAAGAAATGTCCCATGACTCTGGTCCATGACAAGTAGAGCAGAAATTCCTGAGGGTAAAAAACACTAAGTCTCCAGCCCATTTCTGTGGGGAGTTATGATTTTTTATGATATTATTAATAAATAATATTCCTGCCGTAAAAAAAAGGAGAAAGAATTCTACACGCGTCCAGCAGAGGGCACTGACATAATAATCAGGACATAACAGCTGAACATCAGTCTGTACTTGGTTTGAAATCTTTAAATTGAATGTTGTTAATGCCAATTTGATGCCCAAATACTAAACACTTTAATGCCAAAATGCAGTAAGAATCTTTATTTTTAATGTCTTAAGATTTGCAAACATTTCATCAAATACAGGAAAGACGTCTGAGCGAAAACAACAAGTTGTCAATTTCAACCAAAATGACAACTGAATATGTTTTAAGAATTTGAGTATTTTCAACAAACAATAGTTGAGCAATGTCCTAATCTTTCTGTAAATTCAGAAAATGCTTTTTCATGTCTTGATTTTGGCACAAATCCTTTAATGCTTTTTAATGCGCTGTGAAAACCCTGTTTATTTTAAGACCTTTTATGCCTGAAAATGCCAGGTTTAAATTGATGCCTTTATTTTGTGACATATTAGTTAAAAAGACTTTTCCTGAGGGATTTTTTTAGTTTTAAAATGAGCTGTTTATTAGTGAGGGAAAAAAATCTTGTTTAGTGAAATTCAAAGAGAGATTTAGAGAGAGACTAGGAATTAGATATTTAAAAAAATCCAAGACCAAATTGGCCCAAAACCTGAAAAAAAAAGAAGAGTTTTGCCTTAAGATTTGCAAACATTCCATCAAACCAAGGAATGAGGGGGATTTCGATTTCCAAAACTGCAGCAATGTGTTTGACGGTAACTTTTCAATTTTCAATGAACTTAAACAATAATAATAGTTGAGCTATGCCATTATTTCCCCCACAAAAATATAACTGATTTAATGGCAGTTTGAGTTGAATGCATTGCACCACAGAGACCGTGAACAAGTCTCCGAATAAATCAATGAAGCCGAGTTCAGAAGTGATGTCCATATTATTGAGTGTTTACAGGAATAACTGTCTTAAAGCATCAATCCAACATGCCGGTGTCTGTTATAGCAGCCGTGATTCTCCACACCTCATTTACTCATGTTGCCACACAGTGTTCCACATGTTAAAGTGCATGTGTCCACCGGCGCTATAACATGTGTCCACTGGTGCCACCAGAGGGCAGTGTTTGCCTGTGTATCTGCACCTGCTGGGGTATCCCCAAAGACCTTTAATAAAACTCTAGATAGTAAAGTTAGAACAAACAAGATGGCCGCCACGTTTGCCATGTCAATGAGCGTCACGTCCAGCCCAGTGTCCCTTTAATGGAAGTTTACTCGGATACTCACCTGCTCTCATTGCTGGAGCTCAAAATGCTAACTCAATTTTCTCGGCCAAAATCTGCTGCCATTTTAATTGTGTATCATCATCCAATTTTTTGTTAGTTTTTTTTACCTGAAAATATCTCTTTTCCTTTTGGTGGTCATTTCCGCTTTAAAGGTTTATTTAATGTTCGTTGAACATTAGTTTGTCCTGAAAACATCCCTCATTCTTAACTTCCCTAACAAACAGTAAGCGTCAAACATTTGGAAACACTTTCTGTTTCTGTATTGTTTTTTCTTCCTGTCAGTGTCCCATAAGGAGATGAAGTATAATTGTGGTAACTATGTTTGTGTCTAATGTGTCACATGCACTTTAAGGAAATGTGTTTGGTCTGAAGAAGGTTGAGCCAAATAAACTGGACATATTTCTTCCTAAAGGTCAGAAAACATTAGTAGGTGTTGAGGTTATGTGTCCCCGCCTCAGACCCAAAGCGTGTCTCTGTTTCTCTGTGCTAAACTCAGTGTCTCTCTCATTCCGACGTCACGCCATAACCGGCTATCATGACCTCACCGCGTGTAAATATAAGCCATGACTTCAGAGCGAGTCACGGACTGCCACAGGTGTCACTGCTATACTGCACACGTCACGCCTCGTCACATGTAAAGCATTTACCACAGTAGTCATATGTTTGTATGGGTGTAACCAGAGTATACAGGAAACTGCTTTGTAAAGTCTACAAATAAAGATATTCTATGAGCAACTATACTGGGCTGTTTGACTCTTATTCAGTATTATCTGTAAACGCTGGAGTAACTGTAGCACAACAACACAAATGTGTCTTTCTTTGTTGTACTACAGTTACTAAAAGCTGTAGTAACTGTATTACAACAACACAAATGTGTCTTTGTAAAAGAACCTTAGAAACAACAAGAGGACGTAACAAACCCTGTACTAGTACTCATGAGTACTGGGGGTACTCAGGCCATGAGCACATTACATTACATAGTGCAATGTAATGTGCTCTGTGACATTGTGTAATCATTTGTACCTATATGGGCTCGATACACAATAGAATAATATATATATTTTTATTTTATTTTATTTTTTTTCTCTCTCTAGCTGAAACTTACACTTGTAAATTAGGTCAACATGTTTAGAACCAAAGGAAACGTATAACCACACACACACATACACTCACTCACACACACTACACTTTTATTTTCTCTTTATGTTGCCTTCATACACATTCCACTCCCTTTTCTGTACTGTCTTATGTCAATGTGTTGTCTTGTAAGTGGTATGTATGTCAGCATTGTTAAAATAAAAAAATAAAAAATAAATAAAAAAAAGAATCATATGTATTTGTAGTCCGTAGGTACATAATGTAATAAGACATAACTCTAACCCCGTGTCCTATTACATTGTGTACTTACAAAGTACTAATACAAGTTATTCCACTGTGTACGTACTACATAGATACATATAAACAGTCCTGTGTATCAGAGTTCATCTGCAGATAAATGCACAAATATGAAGGACAGAGTGCCAGTCCCATATTCACAAGCCTGAGAAGAAAGCAGACAGAGATAAATCACTGTTGGCGGCCATTTTCCCTGATGAAAAAGTAAAAACAGTTTTTCACATTTGGTGTCATTGAAAAGCTCTAAATGTTTCGAGTTCTTTGTGTGGAGCTGGTGGGAGATGTTCAAGTTTAGCTTTGTAAAAAGTCCATTCAGAACAGAGGAATGTTGTACAGTTGTGTATGTGTGTGGTTTGTGTGGTTGTGTTATTCCTCTGACTTCTTTCTTTAATGTCTGTTAACCTTTAACCCCCACATGAGCCGAGAACAGCCCCACCCGTTTGGCATTACCCAAATCTAAAAGAGCGACTAAAACACACAACAAAATAGCGACAAAAAAACGACAAGAACACAAACACTTCCAAAAGAGCGACAACAAACGTCAAGAACACAAACACTTCAAAAAGAGCGACAACAAACGCCAATAACACAAACACTTCAAAATGAGCGACAAAAAACGACAAGAACACAAACACTTCCAAAAGAGCGACAAAAACGACAAGAACACAAACACTTCCAAAAGAGCAACAAAAACGACAAGAACACAAACACTTCCAAAAGAGCGACAACAAACGACAAGAACACAAACACTTCAAAAAAAGTGACAACAAACGACAAGAACACAAACACTTCAAAAAGAGCGACAAAAAACGAAAAAAAACACAAACACTTCAAAAAGAGCGACAAAAAACGACAAGAACACAAACACTTCCAAAAGAGCGACAAAAACGACAAGAACACAAACACTTCCAAAAGCGCGACAAAAAACGACAAGAACACAAACACTTCCAAAAGAGCAACAAAAAACGACAAGAACACAAACACTTCCAAAAGAGCGACAAAAACGACAAGAACACAAACACTTCCAAAAGAGCAACAAAAACGACAAGAACACAAACACTTCCAAAAGAGCGACAACAAACGACAAGAACACAAACACTTCAAAAAGAGTGACAACAAACGACAAGAACACAAACACTTCAAAAAGAGCGACAAAAAACGACAAGAACACAAACACTTCCAAAAGAGCGACAACAAACGACAAGAACACAAACACTTCCAAAAGAGCGACAAAAACGACAAGAACACAAACACTTCAAAAAGAGCGACAACAAACGACAAGAACACAAACACTTCCAAAAGAGCGACAACAAACGACAAGAACACAAACACTTCCAAAAGAGCGACAACAAACGACAAGAACACAAACACTTCAAAAAGAGCGACAACAAACGACAAGAACACAAACACTTCAAAAAGATCGACAAAAACGACAAGAACACAAACACTTCAAAAAGAGCGACAAAAAAATGACAAGAACACAAACACTTCCAAAAGAGCGACAACAAACGACAAGAACACAAACTCTTCCAAAAGAGCGACAACAAACGACAAGAACACAAACACTTCCAAAAGAGCGACAACAAACGACAAGAACACAAACACTTCAAAAAGAGCGACAACAAACGACAAGAACACAAACATTTCAAAAAGAGCGACAAAAAAACGACTAAAGAGTGCCACGAAAGAGCGACAAAAAAGTGTCAATAATAAATGAAACAGTAACAAAACACGACCAAAAACAACAACAAAAGCACTAAAAAAGTGCTCCAAAAAAGCAACAATTCAACAAAAAGGTTACAATCAGTTTTGTAGGTCTTAGCTTTCAAATGAGGCGTTGCACCTGGGCTGTTTTTGATTTGGGTAAAGCTGAACTGGAGAAAATGTCCTTGTTTAAAGTGGGAGGTCAGAGGTCAAACCAAATTCACAAACACCCTTTTAGAGTGACTTTACCACACAAATACATGTACTCCAAATGCATGTACTCCAAATACACGCGTGAATGGTGTGCGTAGAAAAAACTACTATAAATAGCGTGTACCGCAGTAGTCCAGCATTCCACCAGTGCTGCGTCAGTCCCGACAGTCCCAACAAAGGTTTCTTTATTATCAATGTATTTATTTGACTAAACATGTCATTTATCTACAAGCTCAGGATGCGTTGTCCCTAAAACAGTTGTGAGAAGTATAAAGTATAAAAAGAAAAACAGGTGTGAAGAAACCTCAAGTGGAGCAAGTTCACCCGTAACTGCGCCCCGGCCTTCAAAATAAGAGACTTTACATTCACAAAGTCATCACCAAGGCCGTTATACATGTTTTTTCTTTTCTTCTATTGCTGTCTTTATTCTATTATTATTGACACATTTCAAAAGTAAAGTAATCCACAGTGAAATAACACAATTACTCACCAGTGTATGATGGATGTATTCAATAATATATATATAAAAAATAAAAAAAAGGTCTAGCACAGGGGTGTCAAACTCATTTTGGGTCGCGGGCCGAAATTCAGCTCCCACAGCGGGTCGTATTTAATAGAGAAAATTTTTCCAATAAATGAATAATAATAAGCTGTGATTTGGTCAAAACCCCAACTTAACTGTAGCTTCATTAATAACAACGTCTTGCACTTGTATTGCACTGTCACAAGCTCCTCAAAGTGCTACATAGTAGTCATTATTCATTCACTCCACACTCGGTGGCGGTAAGCTGTTATTGAGGCCACAGCCGCCCTGGGGCAGACTGTCCATTTACCATGTGGCTATATAATGTGTTGTTCATATCCTGATCTCTTATTATGTCAGCGCCCTCTGCTGGACACGTGTGGAACTCTTTCCTTTTTATAAATTGTATGCCCCCTAGTGGCTAGAATGAGCAATATGTTTTTTTGTTTTTTTTAAATTCATAACTCCGCACAGGAATGGGCTAGAGACTTTTTTTTTTAACACACTGGAATTTCTGTTCTACAGGGCAGGGGCTGGATTAAATCATCTCCGTATGTTTGACACCTCTGGTCAAGCACCTTAAATGCTTTAGTGCTAATTACACTTGACAGAAGGGGTCCCGTGTTGTTAGTTGAGTGATTTTGGGCCCCTGATGTAGAGCACGAACATGGTCATAAGGGGTTCATTACACCTGAATATTGCACTACGCCGAGTGTTTCTTGAGAGCCGGATGTAACAAATGAAATTCTCCATGAGATCAATAAAGTCTACACTTTAGTACGTGCACATTCTAACACAAATGCGGACAGTGCTGCTCCCAGTCTCTGTTACTGCGCTTTTATTGTGCCAAGTGTAACCGGAAGCAGCTCTGTTCACCCCCTCCGTGCGGCCCACGCGGAGAGGGGGAGGAGAGGGGCGGCCAGCGGCAGAGAGAGGAGCAGGTTGAGGGGCTGGACTGTGTGTGTGCGTGTGGACCTGATTTCATTCTTTTCTGCTCTTGTTTTTCTTTTACCTGTGGCAACAAGACGCACCTGAGAGAGAGCGCGAGGGGGAGCTCCTCCTGCCCCGTCTGAACTTCCTCTTTCCGGCTTCTTCACCTTTGACTAAACCACACAGGACTTTCTCTGCCAGGAAAGGAACAGTCGAACACGGCGCGCTCCGAGTCAGCGTTGGCAGGAGAGCCCGGGACATGCGGCGCAGGAGCGGGGTGTGAGCGCTCCGACACGCGGAGGTGAGACAGGTGAGTGTACGTTCTTACGTTACTTAAGATGCAGGCCAGGTAAGAGAGAGAAAGTGGGCGCAGTGATCCGAGTGATAATAACTCCGAGTTGGATTAGCTTTCAAAAATCTGGAGAAGAATTACACTAATTTTTTCAACTCATTGAAGAGCTGTACCAACCTGTTGCTCCTTTTCAGCAGCTATAACACATGCTAAATCAAGTGAGTGTTGTACTTGTCATGAGTAATGCACTTCAGCCCATGTGTTTAAGTCTGTCAATAGGCCTGTCACCACAGCACCATGTAAAAGGTAAACGATTAACGCTCGAGCTCTAACGTCATAAACCCACTGATACTCCGAGCTGTGAGTAGCCAATATATTTAATTAAGCAAGAGTAACATTGAATTGAAAAAGCAAAAGTGTGATTTATTTTCAATAATTATGTGGAAATCGTGATATTTCCAAAGAAAATTGCCAAAAAGTGGCAGAAAATACAGAAAAACAAATATAATTCCAAATATTTACTCACAGTGGAAAATGTAACAATTATTTTTTACTCAAGTAAGAGTGCAGATACTTCATTATAATTTTACCCAAGTAGAAGAAGAAAGCAGGCTTCTGTATGATAACACTACTCGTACAAGTACAATTTCTTCAAAATGTTACTCAAGTACATGTACTTAAAAAAAATATAACTGAGTACTAACCGCTCTGACTATAGTACATTTCTGGTCCAAAACGCTGACATTTTGCACTTTTTTACTTTACTTTAGAATATCCCCAGCTCCATCTAGTGTTTGCTTCTTTGCATCTTATGTCTTTAAAAATGATGCATGCGTAGATTTGTTGCATTTGTTGCATTAAAAGTATTATATTGAGCATTAAAAAAAGATTAAAATGTACTGGCTATCTGTAACTAGAAGGTCCCGGGTTGGGCTGGTGATCTGATCTCCATGACGACCTGCTGTTTGGTAACATCGTCATATCGTGATTCAGTGGTTTTTAACTTTACGGCAGCAATGAGCTCAAATACTGACAGTTTTCTCCACTAACTGCTTCTACTGTCAGGTCTAAACTAGGTCTAAACCAGGACTAAACCAGGACTAAACCAGGTCTAAACCAGGTCTAAACCAGGTCTAAACCAGGTCTAAACCAGGTCTAAACCAGGTCTAAACCAGGTCTAAACCAGATCTAAATCGGGTCTAAAATCAGACAATATCACAGACTGAATGTGGATTAAACTGGGACTAAACCAAGAAGTAAACCACACTAAAGCAGAGACTGAAATCAAGGTCTAAACCAGGACCAAACTAAAAAGTACTAAACCAGGGACAAAACAAAATAAAGGATTACCCAGGACTAAACCCAAGGCCTCAATCAGAAATAAACCAAGAGAAAACCGGGTCTAAATCAGGTCTAAACCTGGACAATATCACAGACTGAACCAGGATCAAACCAGGATCAAACCAGGATCAAACCAGGATCAAACCAGGATCAAACCAGGATTAAACCAGGATCCAACCAGCATTAAATCAGGATCCAATCAGGATTAAACCATAAGGGAAGCGTGTCAAAACCACGAATGGACTGAAACTCAGACTAAAGCAGGTCTTAACCAAGATCAAACCAGGACGTCACCAGGTCTAAACAGCAGGTGGCTTTAGGCGTCTTTAAAAGACAATATACACACACATTGTGAGGAAAACAAAATTGTGATTTAAACTAAAGAAAATTGTGATAAGATTTTTTAGCCACATTGCCCTGCCGGGCTGGTACTCACTGACATTTACCCTCATCCAGACACTTTTTAAGGTAAATGTTAGTGGAGTACCTACGTTTACCTGAGTACGTGTTTTGGTGTTTTGGATTGTCTTATAATGGTATCTCATTTTATTTTAAAGGTATCACATCCTCATGGTCATGTTCTTTAGTCAATGCTAAAACTGCTCGGTACTGAAATTGTATTTTCACTATGTGCTCTGCGTCCAGGAGACCCGGGTGGACTTTGACTCTTGGCCAGTGAATAAAAGGCTGTGAAGATGCTGGGGGCAGAGGGCCGCATGGAGAGCAGGCTGCTCCAGCTCCAATCACTGATGAGGAATCCACAGTGGGCCCTCAACCTGGAGACACTGCTGGTGAGTCCAATCACTCCTACTACCAGCCTCCTGCCCAGATGTTTTACTAGTGTGCTCCCATAACAGTTCAGTTGTCATGTCAGAGAATAAAAAAGACAGAACGTATTTTATTTTAAACTTAAAAGCCAGTGGTCAGACTTTAGCCTAGCCTGGTAAACCACACCCACTTCATATTTTGTGAATTGGACTACAGCTGTCATCATGTCCGCTAATTGCTGATTGGTTTATTTCACTGACAATCACGTTAGGGCCGCCCATTCAAACTGCTCCAATTGCTCCGATACCAGACGTGTTACCCCTGCGTGGAATGGACAGGAATAGTATGGCAGAGCCAGGCAAACCTTATTCCAGGTGTGATGTGTTCTCTTCTCTTTGTCCGCCTTAACAATCTTGCAGCTGCAGCTTTTAGGACACGCTGCCAGCAGGCAGTTGCAGCGGTCCAGCCTTGATGAAACAAATGCATCAATAGGTTTTTCTGCATCACTCTTAGGTAGGATGATTTGTATTTTAGCAATGTTGCGCAGGTGAAAGAACGTAGTTTTACAGATCTGTTTTATATGTGATTTAAAAGAGAGGTCTTGGTCAAACAGAACTCCAAGGTTTTTTTTACTGTGGAGCTCGTCGATATGCTAACATTATCCAGGGACATGATCTGCTCAGATAAGAGTTTTTCACTTATGATTAGCTTATTCAAAAACTAAAGATCCCCAAAAAAAACACATAATCTTTGTTACAAATATGTCAACAGAAAAAGCATACATTTAAACCTGGGTCTATCCATTATTTAGTTTTTGTCACTGAAAATATCCGCAAGTTTTGTTATTTTTATGCACAAAATTTCCTATTTTCACAACACAAAATTACAGTTGCAATACATTTCCCCTCATATTTATATCAGTAATGTTCAGCAAACGTTTCAATTTGATATCTCACCAGTGTCTCACCTCAAGAGCTGAAAAATGTCATTATCAAGAAAATCATGACTCACACTTCCATTTCGGTTGCGTAACTTGTAACTTTGTAACGACGTCTGCTTTTATCGGTGTCACAGACGGTAACTAAAGCCTGTGTCATTGTTCCTGACTTCTCCAACTATGATTCAGTGTAGCCTGGAACTCCGTCTGTGACAGAGTGAAGAGGAAAACGTAAGATGTATCAGATTCCAGGCATTGGAGTTACAACATACCCTATGAATAATAAATAATAACAAATAAGCAGACAATGCAGTGTTTCCCGAACCTGTAGCTCTTTCTCAGTCATATGTAATAATATTTATATTATGACCTGACCAGACAAGTGGCAGAAACCCAAGTACAAATGATCAATCCAATGTTGGCGGTCAGCAGCCATCTCCATTTTTAGTATTAAACAAGAGCACATTCTTTTTTTTTGCTGTGCATGTTTTGAAACAGGGCAGGAATCTTTTAAGAAAGGCTCTGTCTGGCTGTGGAACTATAGTGCCTCCTGTTAGTGAGTGCTAGCCGCTGTGCCACCGTCTGCCTCATCAACGTGTACCTATCTCCACAACTCGCTCACTCCTGTTCCTCTTACCTGACCCCTGCAGTGCCCTGTGACCTGTGAGTGACCCGGACAGGAATGTCCACTGATAATGGGTATGAACAGGTTCACAACTAGGATTTTTTTTCAGTCAATTGTGCAACATGAAATATAAAACATGTAACACATAACTTGGATAAAAACATAAAACTAAGAGACTATTAAGGGCATGCATAAGAACATTACATTTAAACTCATAAAGACAACCATTTGACATTTGACATAGAACAGCAGCGTGAGTGTTTTCACAGATGTGCATTGTTAGCATAGAGATGAGTGTGGACATACTCATATCTGCACACTAATATACCCAGATGCTTGGTGCCCTCTTTGACATGGTTAAGTAAGTTAAGTAAGGTAAATGAAGTTAAGTAAGTTAAGTAAGATGAATAAGTATAGTAAAGTCTATTTTTAAAGTGCTTATCTTTGATAAAGTCACCAAGTGCTGTACAAGAGAAAAGGTAGAACAGAAACAACATAGAGCACAGAACTGCCAACTTCCTGCCGATTGCTACAATCCTCCAAATTGCGTGCGTGCGTGCGCAGGGGATTATGGGGTGGGGTTGTTTTGGAGCTGGTATTGCCCCCTTAATCCCAAGGAACTATTCGTCCTCCAGCACCAAGTGATTTTGGACAGTTCCATGCTCCCATCTTTGTGGGAACAGTTTGGGAAAGGCCCTTCATGCTGCACAAAGACATGGATAAGAGGGTCTGGTGTGGATGCACCGAGTCTTGAAGTCATTTAGAGTAGACACAACTTTGTGAACAGCCTTCCCAGAAGAGTTATTTCAACAGGAATGTAGGTCTCTGTTGTAATCTGTCAAAGTCATCTTAGGGACCAGAGGATACAGTGTATGCTGGAGGGCCGGCTCTGTCCCCCGGGTTCATGCATGTAGTCGACTCCAAACATGTCATTTGTTGGACAAAATGTAATGAACATAATATAAATATCCTGGATTGTGATATGGATGGGACAGACTTTCTTACAAATAATTTGTCAAAACTACTCCTTGGAACGACGAGGGAAAATGAGGTGAAGGCTGAATCAGTGCATTCCTGAGCTTTATCATACCGGGATCATGAGAGCTTTAAACCAGCTCTAAACCTGGGCTGAATCAGGTATAGAATCAGTCTAAACCACATGACTAAAGTCAGGTCTCAATTTTATGTTGGTCACGTCGGTGACATAGTATTTTCATCCAGGCACACCAGGACATAACGTAGGCGCGCCACTTTAGAAATGTTTTACATTTTCCTGCAAACAGGAGTCACTGCCACTATTTATTATTTAATATCATTTGCTCTCTGGGCTCACGTACAGGCTAATCGAGACCAAAGCTTTGACTTTTGATCAGACATTTGCTCAGAGGAAGCTCTTCCTGGACTATTTACGTTATATTTTAACCCTGGAAATAAAATTCTACATGGACCTGGACATAGGCGTTGATTGATGTTCTCCCAGTGGTTGCCCAAAGATTTGAGTGGGTGCTCCAGGTGACCCATAGGATCAGCGCCTATGGACCTGGACACGAGAAGATGAGAGATTACAGCGAGGACTGCGTGATCTGTCTTTTGGCTAACCCTAAACTGACTCAAGGGCGAGCAGTGTTCCTTGATGAAACCATGCATAAGTAATGTAAGTCGGCCTTTAGTGTGTGATCAGATGCAGAGCAGTCGCCCCTCCCTCCCCCTGCTTTGTTTTTTAAGCTAGCAGGAAGCTAACAGGAAACTGCACTCAGCCACTTCCTGGAGCTGAGATGGAGATAACCCACATTGAGCTACTACATCCTGGCTCCTTATTGTTCCTTTGGATGCGGGGAGTAATGTAAAGTAGAAAGTCCAAATGAATGCCAGGGATAGGCTGGATAAAATAAATAGAGAATAGAAAATTGCCTTGTTTTTTTCTCATTTCTTTGAAAGCTATGAGCTTTCATTATGGAAAATGTAATAAAAAAACTAAACGATGTTCCATGTTCCAGCTGATAAGCTACAGCAGTCGAGAAAGCTGAAATTATGAAGAGGAAATGTAGTAGTGCCATTGTAGGGCTTAATTCTAGTCTCTCACTGAAGGTTAATTACATGATGAACCTGGGCGTGCCGAGTTGACTGAACATTAGAGACCATTATTGAACAAAACATTACGGAAATTCAACTGCATTCTTTCCATGAAGAAAGTTTACAGTAAATGTAAATAAGCTTAGGACCCTCCTTCTCATCATTGACCCGGGCGGGGGTCATCGTCCGCCATGACAAGGAGGGCGTGAGGAAAAGGAGCGGTCATGGGTCCTTGAATGCAGTGTTTCCCAACCAGGGGTACGGGGACCTGAACGTGAAACTGAGCAGAATTTCAATCATTATTTCAAAGGAAAGTTAGTTTTAATTATCCGAAGAGTATTTTCATTCATTTTGAACACAACCCACTACACCTCAAAGACACAATACTATCCATGAGATCATTGAAAAACGGTTTTTTTGTACATTGTACAATTTTCATAATAATTGTTAAATAGTTAATAATCTTACGTGCAAAAAAGTGAGTGTGTCAGTGGGTCCAAAAATGACTTTGCAGGTCCTCTTCAAGTACGATATTCAGTTGGACATCCAGATGCGTTTGGACTTCATTTTAGTTTATTTGGTCACTTTATGATAGTATTGGCAAGATGCTCGAGGTGTCCACGGGGTGTTTGAATTAAAGAGGTTGAACCACTGCATTATCCCTCCTTTAACAGAGGAACCTCAGGATGTTCTTCGTCAGCCTCTAAGGAGCTAAGAACAATCCCAAGGAGGGTCTTGTAAGGTTTCCGAACTCGGCTGATCTGCTCACAAGTGTGGAGTGATTGACAGTAGGGCAGGCGATGTGGCCTAAAATCTGTATCACAAAATCAAAAAATAAATATCACCATAACGATATATGTTAAGATATAATTGACAACGATAATTACTTCAAAATCCCTGCCTTACGCCTATAGGGAAAATGAATTCAAAGTTATGTTGTTGTTTTTATTAGCGCCATGCTAATTTCCTCGCAGATGTGACCTACTCCCTTCATTTCATTTGACTTTTTAAGCACCTGTCCTACACAGTCAGCGTTTACTGGCTGTGACTTCAGTCCACATCAGCTGGAGTGTGCATGTAAATGATATTGTGTCCACAACGATATAAAAGAATATATTTTATATGAAATGGCCCACCCCTGTTTTGCTGCATGACATTTCTTTCAATAAAAATATGAGCTATGTTCTAAATATATAAATGTATGTGTACACACTCACAGTGGTATGCAAAAGTTTGGGCATCCCTGTAAATTTCCATGATTTTCTTTTTATAAATCATTGGTTGTCTGGATTAAATGTATCATATTTATCATATCAAACACAGTGATATTTGAGAAGTGAAAAGTTCATATGATTTATGGAAAGTGTGGAAAAATTAGGCAGGTGCATGCATTTAGGCATCCATGTCATTTTATTGATTTCAATACCTTTAGCACGGATTATTAGAGATCAAAATTGGTTTGGTAACCTCAGTGGCCCTTGACCTCCATACACAGATGAATCCAATCATGAGAAAGGGTTTTTAAGGAGGCTAACTGTAAATTTGTCTCCTCTTTGCATCTTCTCTGAAGAGCGGCAACATGGGAGCCTCAAAACAACTCTCAGATGAGCTGAAAACAAAGATTGTTCAACATCATGGTGGAAGGATACAGAAAACTGTCTCAGAGATTTAAGCTCTCAGTTTACACCGTGAGGAACATTGTGAGGAATTGGAAGACCAGAGGCACAGTTCTAGTTAAAGGAACTATACGGAGTTTAAAGGAATAGGCCATCGTTTTTACATACTGAGATTTGTTCTTACCTAACCTTAGACCAGTTAATATATCCCCGTCTGGTCTTTGTCCGTGCGCTCTGTCACGCAAACGGAGCACATACGCAGCCTCTCCCACATGTCATATAGCTCCAAAAATGCTCACGATAGAAGATACCAAGCTCTTCCACGTGTTCCCTATTTAAATAAAGTTACGTGAAGTGTTTTCATGCGAAGTATATTTACACAGAAATGTAACATGTCGATTTTATAAGCAGATAAAAAGGGGTACTATATTGTGAGGCGTAATGATACGAGGAGCAAAACGTCCGCGCAGTAACTCTTAAAGACTTCCCCCGCTCACTTCCGTCAATAGAAGCTGCGTGACTTGTAGAGAGCCTTTTACAACAAGCAGAAAATATATTTTCGGAAAGTGCTTGCGCATTCCTACCTCACGGTAGAGGTCCTGAGTCCTGTGTCGTCGTCCGGGGTGAGTTGGAAATCTGTGAAACATTACTACACTATATACTACACGATGCACGTAAAAGGCATTGTTCACAAGTTATCGACGCTTCTTCAACTATAAACTTCGTAACGTTCATTGTGTCTACTTGTGTTCTAGTATCGCTTTTTTGGTTCGTTTTGTCAGACACTAAGGTTAGGGATGTTAAAGATCTTTTACCTTTACATGTTTCAGCCGCCATCTGCAGGCCGTCATCAGAAGTATCACCGGCGTGCGGTGACGTGTCACTTATCAGCTGTTCTTACTTCCGAGGCGTGACCAGTCTGACGGTCCCAACAGGTCCGACAAACGGAGCACCGACACCATCAACCGTGACGAAGGAGCGTTTCTCCTGTCCCACACCTGGGACACCCTCCTCCAATGATTATGCCCCCTGTCGCCCTGAATCCACCGGGCGGCAGGGGGCGTGACCAGTCTGTCAGACCTGTTGGGACCGTCAGACTGGTCACGCCTCGGAAGTAAGAACAGCTGATAAGTGACACGTCACCGCACGCCGGTGATACTTCTGATGACGGCCTGCAGATGGCGGCTGAAACATGTAAAGGTAAAAGATCTTTAACATCCCTAACCTTAGTGTCTGACAAAACGAACAAAAAAAGCGATGCTTCTTCAACTGTTCTCTGCTAGCTCTCTACAAGTCACGCAGCTTCTATTGATGGAAGTGAGCGGGGGAAGTCTTTAGGAGTTACTGCGCGGACGTTTTGCTCCTCGTATCATTACGCCTCACAATATAGTGCCCCTTTTTATCTGCTTATAAAATCGACATGTAAATATACTTCGCATGAAAACACTTCACGTAACTTTATTTAAATAGGGAACACGTGGAAGAGCTTGGTAGCTTCTATCGTGAGCTTTTTTGGAGCTATATGACATGTGGGAGAGGCTGTGTATGTGCTCCGTTTGCGTGACAGAGCGCACGGACAAAGACCAGACGGGTATATATTGACTCGGCTAAGGTTAGGTAAGAACATATCTCAGTATGTAAAAACGGTGGCCTATTCCTTTAAAAATGTTAAATTATGTATTGTCCTCCCCCTTCATGTTCCAGCCATGTCCTAAAGTGTAGAATGAGCCCAGACCTGTTCACCACAACTGCCTCTAAAATCCTGCACTGTCACTCAGAAAGGTGTTACCTCGGGTCGGAAGTGCCGTCCTGCACGGACTTAATATAGAAGGTGCAGTTACACGGATGACCTAAGGTGGCAGTAGTGAGTATAAAATGGCTAACTTGCATCTAGCCCCTTTAATTTGGTCGAATATTTGGCCAGAGCATGTTATTTCTGTGACTGCGCTGCAGCTGCATCATTCTGTATACGGTGTTGGCACTGGTTCATGTCTGAAACTTTCAGAGTCAGTGATAATTGAACAGAGCAGTTTATAAAGAGTTATGTATTTATTTAAAAAGTGTTCAATTTTTACAGATTCAGATGTTTCTACACTTTTGAGGATGATAAATATTGAAAGAAATGCACAACGTAGAGGCTGACGTCCCACTCAAAATGGCTCTGTTCCCCATGTTTGGGTCCCGACCCACCAGTTGAGAACCACTGGGGGTTTTAACCTATTTAAACATTGTTGGTGCTGCAGTTTGGCTGAATGAATCCTCGGATGTTTCTTGTTTAGAGGATGTCACTGTGGTCGACTGTAGCAGGAAGCATCTGCGAACACACTCGGTCATGTTTGGATCTGCCTGGATTCTTCTGCTGGTTCCTCTGAATCTCAAACACAGCCTGCTTTTTCCAATGAGATTTTTACCTTGACTTCTGCAATTAACAAAATATTTGGATTCGATTTGAGCCCTGCCTACCGAGCTGGCAGTCCTCAGTCAAACACTGCATTATTTCTCATGTTGTGCGGCCCTCATATCTGTACAGCAGGAGCTGGGTTCTTGGTCTGGAGGAGTTAGCCTATTGTGGATGTTTTGAGTTGATGGTGGCCACTGTGCCATATATGTCTACAACACATACCCTCATCAAAAGAAATTCCGGAGTCAGTTCACTGAACACGCCCTTGTTTCTTACGACTGATATATGTGTGTGTGTGTGTTTGTGTATGAGGCTCTTATTTTGAAAAGCTGTGCGTTCTTTCGACATGCTGGTGCAGGCCCCTCCAAAGTCTTTACCCGCTCATGCGTCCATGCTGTGTGTGTGTTTGTCTTTTGCTGAAACTAGTCTCATTTCCATATTATTCAAAGTGCAGCTCAGACAGTTGGAGACAGGAAAGATAGTTAGAAGTTATTTTCATGCAAAATGGCAAAGAAAGTCCTGGGTTCGGATCTCAGATCTGGCTGTGTGCATTTCCTCCTTGTGCCTTTAATGCTTCATCCAGCGGTATCCATGGAGGATACCAACATCTCAGCAGAACCTCCCAAGCCTAAAGGGAAAGAAAGACTTGACTTTAAAACATGTTTGTAATCCAGTGCCTTCTTTAATGCGCCCGCACCCGTGTTTTCTTAAGTTTATTGAAGCATAAAATTCCTCTGATCTGAATGCCTGGGTATGGGAAAGGCATTTCAAACCACAGCTGCTGTGGCTTTTCCTCATATTTCAGACATTTTCCTTTCACTGCTTCTTTATGATGTAGTAGAGGCAGCAGGGGCAGTACGATCAGTGCTGTATGTGTGTGGCGTCAGCAACAGGAGGAAGTGGCTAACGCACAATCATGCAAAAGGACACAGAAGATCATGAATGTGGTGCAACATAACCTCACTTCTCCTACATCATAAAGACACAAGTCCAACAGAAACATCGCCTGAAAAAGAGGAGAAAACAGGATTTTATTATGACATGAGGCTGGACAGACAGGTACTGCACACTCCAAACAACAATGGGCCTAACGAATATGAAATGATGTTTGTGGGCGATTTCCCCACAGCAGCAGGGGCAGGAGGCTGTAAGGGCATGGATGGAGAGACAGTGTCAGGGCGGGCGTCTCGAAAGCCGGCCGACGTTTGTCGGAGGGTGGTACCAAAGCACAGTGAAAGAATTGGGAAGCAATTTTTCATTCACAGCTTTGCAACAGATTCAAGCGACAAAATAGAAGCCCGTACTTGACACTTTGGGTGCGGACGCCACTTAAAGCTACTATTCTGTCATTCAACAGGAAATGTAGTCGTCTTATTTAAAGTCCAATTTGTTCCTTTTAAGATTGTATTAACCGCCTGGATGAATCTCCAGCTTTACATTGTGACACAGTGAAATGTGAAAAGGTGGAATGGCGCTTCCCTTCTGTCGGTTACCAGTCCACGTTTGTCCAGCCCTGAGAGTGAGGAGTCCCCAGTCCCCCTGCTGTCCCACAACACACGCTGACCGGGTCTATTTTTAATGGCCCACCTCACCGTCCTGGGTGTGGGGGTCTATCCTCTGTGTCTATTCTGAGCTCCAGGATTTTCCACCGGCTCTAAAGCCTCGTGAACAAATACTGTTCCTGGGGTGAGTCAGGCGGGACGGGGGGTCAGCCTGCACCCCCCTGACCCACCTGCTGCTACTGCCACAGGGGAACAGTTCGTCATAATAATCGGCCGTAATCGTTAGGGAAAACATGCCCTTCAGAATCAAAATGAAGTATCAATTTCAAACTTCTTATGTAGGGCTAGTACCGGTCAGGTATCTGAAAGAAAGGTTTTGATTCTATCGGTATGGAAAAAATAGATCCATTTTTTTCTTATTTTTGACACCATTTCTCCCATTTTTTCCCCGAATTATTCCCAATTTTTCATACATTTCTTCCCATTTCCCCCCCTCATTTTTTGTCTTTTTTATTACTAATATTTTCCCCAATTTATTCTCATCGTTCACCAATTTTTCCCCCATTTTTCACACATTTCCTGACATTGGAGATGAAGTATAGTAAATGTGCAGATCTGGTCTTGTGCCTCTCTCTGGGACACTGTGGGGGGAGTGTGGGGGTGGAGGTGTTGACTGGACGGGGGTCTCTGGTGGGATGGGGTGGGTCCAGTTAATTTTAGGGTAGAGCTGTGTCTGTCTGTCTAGAACACTGGGATGGGGATAATGAAGGGGAGGGTGTCAGTGTTACCGCCTCTGTATATTCTGTAGTTTATGTTTAATCACTTCCCAAGAGGCTCATCATTAAAAGAAGAGTATTCTCAGTTGTATATATATATGTATATATTTGTGATAAATATCTTGTAGTTTTTTTTTAGGTTGCTGTGGTAATTTGTATCTACAAGTGGTAATTCACTTGTAGATACAAATATACACGCTAATTGTTTTATAAAATCAAAAATCCATAGACTGCAATGGTTTGAACCAGGCTTAAAGTACATTTGACAGGTTTTAATTGAAAATGTAATATTTACAGATGGATAATATCTGTTGTAAGCAGGGATGCACAGATACGAGTATGAGTACTTTGATTTGAGTACTTGGTGATACCGAAAACAGATACGAATACAAGGCAAGTGTGTACACTCTTTTTCACTGCAGATTAGTTAGTAAGTAGTTGCATTTCCTTGAGTAAAGTAGGCTTCCCTTTTAAGAGAAGATATATCAGAATTGAACATATGCCATTTTATTTTAGTTTTCATTCAATATCATTTTTCATTTTTATTGCACTGTCCATCATAGTCAGAACAGTCCAGTTACTCAATGCTTGTGCTGTATACATTTATTTAAAAATATAACTTATTACTACAGCTAATTGTCCTCTTTTTGCCTTACTACAACTGTGTCTCATATGCACTTTAAAATCACTAAATTCCATCGACTGATGGAACCATTTAGATCTTTTGTAATTTGCCATGTTTGAGGCTATTTGTAGATACTTGAACCTTCCTTTGTACTCTGTAGAGTACAGGGTTTGACTGTACTCTACTTGACGGGTATAGTACTCTGTAGAGTACAGGGTTTGACTGTACTCTACTTGACGGGTAGAGTACTCTGTAGAGTACAGGGTTTGACTGTACTCTACTTGACGGGTATAGTACTCTGTAGAGTACAGGGTTTGACTGTACTCTACTTGACGGGTAGAGTACTCTGTAGAGTACAGGGTTTGACTGTACTCTACTTGACGGGTATAGTACTCTGTAGAGTACAGGGTTTGACTGTACTCTACTTGACGGGTAGAGTACTCTGTAGAGTACAGGGTTTGACTGTACTCTACTTGACGGGTAGAGTACTCTGTAGAGTACAGGGTTTGACTGTACTCTACTTGACGGGTAGAGTACTCTGTAGAGTACAGGGTTTGACTGTACTCTACTTGACGGGTAGAGTACTCTGTAGAGTACAGGGTTTGACTGTACTCTACTTGACGGGTAGAGTACTCTGTAGAGTACAGGGTTTGACTGTACTCTACTTGACGGGTAGAGTACTCTGTAGAGTACAGGGATGGCTCAGGTGTTGACAGACTGTCGGAACCAATGGGTGAGGAACACACTTCTCTTTTTTTGTTTTTGTAAAGTATTTTATTTTACTTTCTTTTTATTTAGAATATAGCTAAAAATAGGTAACATAATGAAACAGAAAATAAACAAAATATAAACTGCAATCAGTTATTTACAGGTTCATTATACATTCTGTGTGGTCGGTGTATTGAAGCTGAGGCATAGGGGGCTATATAAGTGGTGATATAACCATATAACCGTGTAGCCATAATATAAAAAGTCCATTTTAGAGACAGTTGTGGTGAACAGGTCTGGGCTCATTACACATTAGGACATGGCTGGAACATGCAAGGGGAGGAAAATACTCAGTTTTAACATTTTTTAACTCCGTATAGTCCCTTTTAAAGAGAGATATTTAGAAATTGTATAAAGTCCATTGTTTTGCAGCTTTCTTGTTTGAAAATGTACTGAGGCAGAGCATTTCGTGTCCACATCTTTGAATTTAGCGATATGCAAATTTGTTGGATAGATTCTATGCAATATTTTCCAGTGTCGCTCTCTCATTTTATTGTTAATACGGTATCTAAACCAAGTTATACCGGGAAAAATTGCATTCCACTGCGCTTTACAGGCTGGAATAGTTTTGTTTATTTTTTGTAGACAGTTCCAGATATGCTTGTTGGAGCACTTATAGCTTTTTATATCTATACCATTCATAAATAATTGATCTGTAACTGCATGCGGTGCCATACTGCCATGTGACCTCATCAGCTCCGTCAAGCCAATGGGAATACCTTTCATAACCCGACTGAAGTCCTTTGAGGTAACAGGAGAATTCTGATAATTCATAAAAGCTCTGCATTTAAAAAGCTGCCCACTTCATCAAAGAAACCTGACATGTTACCTTTAGTTATATTTTGATCATTCCGTGTGATAGTTTTATGTGTGGAAAGTTGTGTTTATAACAAATCTTCCACACCAACAAAGCTTGATGATAAAAGGCACATCATTGATCGGCAGCTTGGCAATGCTGTAGTTACATCTCAAAAGAAATGAAAGACCACCAACATTTTTGAACATATTCGTCGAATTAAAAACCAAATGGAGTCAGGACTGATCAAACATTGCTTCATCCACTTCATCTTAAAGGTCAAATTTAGTTGAACGAAGTCGAGCAGCTCTAGACCCCCCTCCTCTTTGGGGCTTGTAAGCACAACCCTTTTTACCTTGGGAGGTTTGTTTCGCCAGACCAAGTCTGTCATCATTTCGTTCGTCTCGCTACACACCTTGCATCCACACTTAAAGACAGAGCTGGATAAACAAATCTTGAAATTCCATTCGCTTTGGTTAATAAAATTCTTCCCCAAATTGAAATATCTCTTTTACACCATAAGTTGAAGTTTTGTTGTTTCCAATTTGTGAAATAAATGTAACTGTTGGCATTCCTTTGCATTTCGGCAGATCTCAATAACCAGATATTTAACTTTTTCTTTCACCATCACTTTATGTATTACAGGAACGCACTTCTCTAAAAATCGCTATGACCCATGTGACAACGCTGGGGAGGTGAAATGTTTTTAACTACGCTGTTTTTTGTTTATCAGCCCAAGAGGAGACGGAGCAGCCATTAAGTTTCACACACGACTCGGGAACCTTTACAATGAATGGGGCTGAATCCATCTCATCTTTATTATATTATATCTATGGTTTGAGAAAAAAAAAAAAAAATCCCAGTAATAAGGTCAACAATCAAGTCATATTTTTACAATCATTTTTACAATCATCAACTGAAGAAAACAACTTAAAACATCCATTACTATGTTTTTGTTGGTTTCTTGGTCTTGGTCATTGATCATTATTGTCATGTTGAAGAGGATTTTCTCTCCTATAGTTGGCTGTGCGGTGGAGCGCTCTGATGGGACGAAGTGTGCAGGGTTGGGTTTGGGGTATGTCGACGTAATGTCTCTTTTTTGGGACGGGGGGATTTACTGTAAGCTCACCATGTGACCAGACGTTTCCCGGAGCGTGTTCAGTCTGTCCGGCTTCTCTCTATTGTTTATGTACATGTGCTCAGCGGCCGCTCCATTGAAACGGCACATAACAATCAACAGGACCGTACTTACCCACATGTAATTCCATACTTCTGCAAACAAAGTCACCTAACCTAACCTAAACCTAACAGAAAAAACATTGATTCTGGAGTTTCCTTGTGGCCTTAGGGATGGAAAGCAAAGGTGGCCTCCCATACAACCACCTGCTCAATGGTGATATACGCACAAATATCCACCTTTTTCCCCGCATAAAAAAGTAAAACACATTCATTGCTTTGTCTTTTTCTCATTAATTTTTTTTAAATTTAGCTTTTGTTTGAAATCATGATACACAGATGATCATCAACTGAAGTAGCTATTCACGTCTTCAATAACTGATTAATCAAATATATCTGGTGTTGTACTCTGCCGCTGTCTTTTTCCAGTCTTTGATTTTCTTTTGTGTTTTCTGAACCGCAGGACTCCGTCAATGCTCTGGCCCACGACCTGAACTACCCCGCCCTGAGGAAGAACAAGAACATCGAAGCTTTCCTCTGCAGATGTGAGTGCTGTTCAGGGATATATATATATATATATATATATATATATATAAAGCTCTTCCTCACCCTCCGCGGGCGGTCTCTTTATCCTCCAAGCTCGGGTCCAAGCCTGGGAGCTTGAGGGTTCTGCGCAGTATCTTTGCAGTTTCTAGAACTGCACTTTTCTGGACCGAGATGTCTGATGTATTTCCTGGGATCTGCTGGAGCCACTCCTCCTGCGCCAATGACCACGGGCAACAGTGGAGCTTTATGGTACTTGGATTAAACTGGCGTCTCGACTCTCTCGAGATGAGAGTCTCTGACGTCCTGACAGATATGTTTATGCTAATTAAAAAGACCGTATAAGTAGGTGATGAGATTGGGATGATTAATAATGAGGACACCAGTTTTCGGGCAGCATCCTGTAGATTCAGGACCGCAGTGTTTTGGGAGACCAGACCTGATCCAGGCATTTAATCTTATCCAATCTGATCATCTCTAAATATTTAATATAATTTACTGATACCGATACCGAATAATCCGATATTCAGTGAATACCTACGACTCAAACTCCACACAGTAAAACTGACCATATTTCTCTGTAGTGATTCCCTCAGTCACTCAGCTCTGGGCCTGATCTGACAGTCTGTCTGTTAGACTGTCAGTCGGAATGGATGGATTGAGACTCAAAACACTAAAGCCATGACAGACAGCTATCAGGACATCTGAACATTTTTTCATTCATCTATTATAAAACGGTCCTTGGAAAATAGTGAGATTATGTCAATAATGTCACTGTTATGAGCCTCTTCCACCTACAGTATTTCTGTTCTGATTCTCCAATTAAAGGCCTGGTAGTCTACCAGATTATTCACACTTTCAAACATGACGGGTAACTAACCATATTCCAAACTCATTCTTAACAAGCAAACTTAGCAAAACAGAGCCTACTTCCCCATCATTAGTTCTTTGTTGATTGAACCAGATGTGATTCTGATGTAGACATGTGTGTCTTTTCCCAGATGAGAATGCTGTGGGCCAACTGAGGGAGCTCCATGTGAAGCTGGAGGACTTTGAGATGTTGAAGCTGATTGGGAGAGGAGCCTATGGAGAGGTGCAGCTGGTGAGGACCACACTCTCTACTTCAGGAGCTTTTAGGAGGAGATTTGTGTATTTGTAATGCCAAAAACTCTCTAGGACATATGAGGGATGAGTGGGGAGAAAAAAGACTGGTTGTCTGGTCTCACCTCACTGAAAGAGGCTCCTTGTTGGGTTCCTCCAGGTGTCCCCTAACACTAAAAACATGTAAAATAGGATATACTCTGTCTTCTCTCAGGACTGTTTGATTCACAGTGGGCTAAATCCAGCAGTTTAATCCTGTGAAAACCGTGAAGAATGTAAATGCAAATAAAAGTTTTGAGGTTGCAGCATTTTGTCGATACAATACCTGAAAGATACTTTTTCCAATACCTCCAAAAACATGCTGCTCAGGTCAGACCACAGCCAACACCTGAACACTATTTTACAGTTGTACAATGACAAATAAAGCACTCCCTTCCTTACTTATAATGTGTGGGAAAATTGTGTTCCCAGCCCTGCTGATGAGTGTGAACTGAGAGTGGGAAAGGAGCAGGCGCTCTTGGTGGTGCCGGTCCGGTGAAAGCCAGAGGCAGGAGCAGCACGTAACACATTTGGCTGATCTGTTGATCACGCGCCCGAAGTCATTACTGTATTTGTGCCTAAATTAAGGCCTTAAAGGTTGTTAAAATGCATTAAATTGGATTCCCATTGACATTAAATCTAAATTATTTGGTAAACAGTGGCTTTGCTTGAATCTATGTAAGTAAAAAGATTATTTTTATTAATACGCTCCATTCCAGCTTCCACAATATTTCCTCAAAAGTGGTGCTTTTAAAACTGGAATCACAGTTTTGGGGCTTTCAAATGGATTTAAAAAGCATTTGGTTTGTCTTGCTAAATGCACAAACCTTGTGAGTCCAAGAGCACCCTCCAATAGGTACTGAACTCTGGGTGTTCTTAGCTTTCAAATGTGATATTTAGCAGGTAAAACGTGTCTCCTCCCTTTAACATAACTCTCTTCACAAAAGGACAGCACGAGTCAGCCACATTCCTTTAAACACCAAACACCACACATGGCCACCACCAGGGGAAGCTCCAGCTGTGCAGATGGAATACACAGTATTGTAGTTTTTCAGATGGAGCGGAGTAGTTTCTGTGCTGTAACTTAATGGTTTTGCTGTTAGCTCAGTGTTGGCCTGCTGCAGCACACTCCACAGACGTCATACCGTGTCGGAGCAGATAACAGTGAGATTGTGTGTGTAGAACAGGCCTGGGCACGATCCGAAGAGGCGGCACTACAGCCCGGCGCCGTGTGGAGGAGGGGAGACTCAGGACGTGCACAATTTAGAATCATATATGTTTTTACTCAAGTAGAATAAAAATATGACCCATAATTATTGAAGAGTTATAAAGTATTTAGTTTTAAGAGTGACTTCATGTATGGACGTGAAAGACTGTTTTCTAACAGACAAATAAATGAGACAATTCTAACAATATGCACTAGGGTGCATCAAATTTACATGGTGAAATTTTAATTCCAAAATATCAATTTGGCTGGCATTGCATTTTGTTCCTATTCATATACAAATGACTTTTGCAAAGTTTTGTGGAAATCCATTGAGATTTAGGGGTGCCAACTAGCACGTGAACTTCTGTAAGATATCGAAAAATGCGCAATTTTTAGTCTATTTTCCAAAAAGTTGACCCAGAAAGGTAAAATAAGGTTACATTTTACACAGAAACATGTTCTATAGGGTAACTCAAGCAACATTAGTGTGTCTGTCCTTTGGGAAACTTTGGGAATTTCTTAGAATTGACTTTTCTAGATTCTTCATTTACAACAGCTTATAGACAAATGAATGGAGGGCAATGGGACATCCTCGCATGGCCTGTGAACCTTCCTTGTGGGTTGGATCCACACCAACATTTTAGTGTTTCTAGGTTGGCTAGCCTGTATCAAGTTTGTCTAAAATCTGTTTTATATGTTGTGTAATTCTGGTCCAAACACCTAATGGAAATCACGGACAGACACGTTAGATCCAAAACAAAATGTTTTGGGCGCCATGTTGGAATGGATGATGCTTCACATTTTTCTTTGTCATCTAATTGATTTTATTGTTACCATAGATATAACTGGATATAGCTGGTGTTTCATTCAGCCCCACTCACAGTTTTGGTCCTGAGTCATATGTGAAGCTTACATGGATGCTTCTCTGAAGCCTGTTCCTTAAAATATGTCACCCAGCGTTGTCTCATGGGTCATAGAGAGTTATAGAAAAAATATAAATCTTTGCTAGGCTTTTAAGCTGTTCTAGGGAGGTCTGATGTCCCAAACAGAATCCTGTTTACCACCCCTGGTCACCAGAGGGTGGTACTACAGCAATGTCAGCTCCATGAGGACCATAGAGAAGGGCTTTCCTCGCCCATTGAATTGTGAGACACTTAAAAGGACAAACCCTAGTGGAAAATCCATCCATCCATTTTCTTCCACTTTATCCGGAGCCGGGCCGTGGAGTCAAAAGACAGAGAAGAGATGTCCAGACTCCCAGATCCACACAGACCTCCTCCAGCTTTTCTGGGGGGACCCCAAGGTGACACCAGGCCAGCTCAGAGACATAGTCCCTCGAGCGTGTCCTGGGCCTCCTCCCAATATGACTCCCACCCTGCGAAACTCAATTGGGCCGCCTGCATCCGCGATCTTGTCCCTTCGGTCATTACCCAGATCTCATGACCATAGGTGAGAGTGGGAACCGAGATCGATCTGTAAATCGAGAGCTCAGCTCCCTCTTCACCACAACAGTCCGATACAGTGACCACATCACTGCTGAAGCACCTTTTTCATGGCCATGGATTTGGAGGGGCTGATCCTCATCACGGCCACTTCACACTCAGCTGCCCAGAGCACGCTGAAGGTCCTGATTTTGAGGTTCCCAAAACGAACACCCTCCGCTTGGCAAGCATGCATCGCAAGATCTGACAGCTTAACGCCAGTGATGATGCCATCCTCACTGGTGAAGCTAGGGCCCAGAACAAAGACCAGGCTGTGACTGCTAGTCTGGCTTGGACCACTTGGTGAGGGCAGCATCTTAGCTGGATCCTGGGGCTTTGTTTGTTTGGGGCAGCCCGTAAGGAGCAGTGGGCAACGGCAGTGCCACCATGTGGAGCCAGGCTGATGGTCAGAATCACTTGGCTGAAGGATTCACCTATTATACATGTTTTTAGTGGTAGGGGAAACCGGAGTATACAGGAGGAAACCTATGCAGACACGGAGAGGGAGAACATGCAAACTCCACACAGAAAGGCCCCATACGGGTGGGAATCGAACCCAAGACCTTCTAGCTGTGAAGCACGAACACTAATCGCTGTATTACCGTGCCGCCCGTTTGTTGTGTTGTAGAGTGCCTGAGAATGAAAATGATACAAGGACAATATAGGATTGGGTATCTTAGCATACCTAATATCACTATGATGTATTATGCATAAGCCTCAAATCTAAGCTCTACAAAGTCAAAATCATCAAAACAATGAGAACCTACAACAACATCACTATCAGAGTAACTGCACTCACAAATAAATTAATGTGAATTGAACAGCTACATTGCTACACTCAATAAATTTGAGACTTCAATACTCTGAATATGATATTTTCTCTAAATTACTGTTGATGATAAGCTTGATAGCTTTGCTAACATATCTATGTCCGGGTTCGATTCCCACCAAGGGACTGTGTGGAGGTTGCATGTTGTTCCCGTGTTCGCATAGGTTTCCTTCGGGTACTCTGGTTTTCCCGACCACTAAAAGTGGAGGATGGGTCAAATGAAGAGAACAAATTTCTCTATAGACATTAATAAAAGGAACTTAGCGTAACTTAACTTATCCAGCTAACTGTTGCTAGCAAGCTAACCTAGATGTAGTGAGCACGAAATACCTCTAAATATGACTACATTTCACTAAAAGAATTTCAATATACAAAGAAACAACTGCAGATATGGTAATGATATGTAATAAGAGTACACATACCCAACACAAACTTATAAATACCTTATAAATTACCTCAGAGCTCTATGGTGACCGGTTAGCATCATTGCCCCTTTATCCACAGAAACACATGTGAGTTGGCACCCCTAAACCTTGATGTATTGGAAAAATATTTTGCATGTGTTGTTAAAACATACATCGGAACACTTTTGGCACCCAGCCATATCAAAATTCAAAAAAAATATTTTTTGATGCACCCTAATATGCACCATTATGCACAAACTCTAATGGATAACATAGATCATTTTTAAGATCAAAGATGTAGTCCAAAGTACAAAAACATTCGACACAGTCCCACCACCTGTCCCCATGTATTCCAATGTGGGGGTCTGTTCACTTTCCCCCTGACCAGGGCTGCCAGGTCCGCGGTTAAACCGCGGAATTGGGCAGTTTTTAAAGCCATTCCGCGGGTGAAAAAAACTGTCCGCGGTTTTTTGCCTTGCTGTAATCAATGTTGAATTGATCACAATCACTATTTCGAAGGCAAATCCAAGGCTCTGTAAGCTGCTTTTTCAATAAGGGAGGGGAGGAGGGGCGGTTTCTCATCATCGCAGGAGCACATGGGCTCTGTTAACTAGTAAACAATATTGAAAATTCCAGCCGCGCCGTATGTCCGCTGGTTTTCCGCGGTTTTCAGATATTTTTGGGCGGGTTTGGCTGCCCAGACCTGGCAACCCTGCCCCTGACACTGATCACTGATGGGAGGCTTAGATCATCTCCGAGCCTCGCAGAAATGTGTATAGCAACCAAATCGCCAAATCTTTGTGATTGGGGCAAAGTGTTGATGCCTATAGTGTTTGAAGGCTGTGTATGTGTGTGTGTGTGTGTGTGTGCGTGTGTGTGCTCCTGTTGGAGCTTGCCTTGTCTATGGGCGTTGATTACAGGCAAGAAATAATTGGTTCACTGCACTTTTTGATATTGAGTTACTACTGTGCAGAGCTGGAAAGAGGACTATGATTGAGCTACAAAACTGAAGATCACCCATTTCCCTTTCAATTAGTGATGTGGATTATTTTATTGATAACTGTTTGCTTAATAAAAGAATATATTCACACACATATATATATATATATATATATATTTATATATATATATATATATATATATATATATATATATATATATATATACACTGCTCACAAAAACTTAGGGCACACTCAAAAAACACATCCTAGATGTCAATCAATTAGATTTTTCGGATTAAAATCTTTATTCATAGTGTAGGGCAATGTGTTGAGAACAAAATAACATAAGAATGATAAATGGAAATCAAATTCTCAGCCCCTGGAGATCTGGATCCAAAATTATAGTCAAAATCAAAGTGACAAATCAGGTCACTGGTCGATCCAAATTCTGTAGAAATTCCTCAAAACGAGTCTGTATCATCCTCAGTAGTGTGTGTGGCCTCCACGTGCCTGAATGCACTCCCTACAACGCCTGGGCATGCTCCTGATGAGACCACGGATGTCCTCCTGAGGGATCTCCTCCCAGACCTGGATTAGAGCATCAGTCAGCACCTGGACAGTCTGTGGTGCGACGTGGCGTTGATGGATGGACCGAGACATGATGTCCCAGATGTGCTCTATTGGATTTAAGTCTGGGGAGCGGGCAGTCCAGTCCAAAACATCAATACCTTCATCATGCAGGAACTGCTGACACATTTTTGCCACATGTGGCCTGGCATTATCAGGCATCCGATGGAACCCAGGGCCCACAGCACCAGCATATGGTCTTACAATAGGTCTGAGGATCTCATCCCGGTCCCCAATGCCAGTCAGGGAACCTCTGGCTCGCACATGGAGGGCTGTGCGGCCCTCCAATGAAATGCCTCCCCAGACCATCACTGACCCACCACCAAACCGGTCATGCTGGATGATGTTGCAGCAGCAGAACGTTCTCCAGGGCGTCTCCAGACTCTGTCACGTCTGTCACATGTGCTCAGGGTGAACCTGCTCTCATCCGTGAAGAGCACAGGGCATCATTGGCCAATCTGCCAATCGCTGTGTTCTCGGGCAAATGCCAATCGGGCTGCACGGTGTTGGGCAGTAAGCATCGGCCCAACTTGTGGACGTCGGGCCCTCATACCACCCTCATGGAGTCGGTTTCTGACCGTTTGAGCACCAACATGCACATTTGTGGCCCTCTGGAGGTCATTTTGTAGGGCTCGGGCAGTGCTTCTCCTGTTTCTCCGTGCACAAATGAGCAGATAGTGGTCCTGGTCCCCCCCCCCCCCCCCCCCCCAGGTCTCCTGGTGTACTGGCCTGTCTCCTGGTATCTCCTCCATGCTCTGGACACTGCGCTGGGAGACACAGCAAACCTTCTTGCCACAGCACGAATGGACGTGCCATTTTGGATGAGCATCACTCCCTGAGCGACTTCTGTGGGTTGTAGATGCACCTCATGATACCTCTAGTGGTGAGAACATTGGACAAATGCAAAAGTGTTCCAAAAATACGGTACAAAGGATGAAGACAGGGAAATGGTCTGTGGTCACCACCTGCAAAATCATTCCTCTTTTGGAGTGATCTTGCTAATTGCCTCTCATTTCCACCTGTTGTCTGTTTAATTTCCACAACACCAAGTGAAATTGATTCACAATAAGCGTGGCTTCCTAACTGGACAGTCTGATATCCCAGAAATTTGACTGACTTGGAGTTACATTGTGTTTGAGTGTGCCCTAAGATTTTGTGAGCAGTGTATATATATATGTATATGATTGTTTCTCATGACCCTTTGACCAGACAAAGCTCTGAGCCTCTGCAATCCCAGAACCACTGTAATGACTGTGTAGTGTAGTAAGTTACCTACTCCTGCAGTGTGCAGAAAGGAGTGAGCCCGGTGTCCAGAGCACCAGCAGAATGAGCGACTACATCGACAATATGTTCGCTAAACTCAGGAAATAGAAATTAAGTGGAATAATTATGGATAAATATTAGGGGTTCAGCTCTAACGGTTCGGTTCACGGTGCAGGACCCGTGGTTTGGTGCATCACGGTGCAAGTGCAATCTAAAAAATAATAAGTTGGTAATGATCGTTATTAGACAGTATTTATAATCTTGGAATTAAATTGGCAATGCTTTCAAAGCTGATTTATAATAAAATGTACCTCTGGGCTCGCAATAAGTAGCAAAATAGAAAACAAATGGTACAGCTGCAAAGGAAAAAAAAAAGGAAAAAAAAGCAACGCAGTGCAGGCCAATGCGCTCATTAAGCACACAGAGGCTGAAGCACTCGGAAGCTGCCATGATTAAATTTGTCCACTAGATGTCAGTGTTACAAGCTAGACTGAGCTAGCCTAGAAGCTTCGATACATCTGAAACAATATGGCAAAGACTTTAATATTCCTACATACTCTGAATGACTAGTGTAAAACAGAGTTTTGTTCCAAGCCCAAATAAAGCCTTGATGCCTGTAAAAGTTTTTTGTTGCATGGTGAGCTCTGTTTCCAGGCAGCCCTCCATGTTAAAAGCCTGGACACCCCTGCCTTAGACCTTTCATAAAAGGATTATTTGGAATTTAAGACTTGACTTGATAGAGACTCTATCCCTATCTCTAGAGATAGAGATAGAGATATATCGATATATCGATATATCGATATATATTTAGTTTGTATGGTTTAACCATACCCAGCCTTATGGACTAACTTCTGAAAAAGCAATGGCACTTTTTCTTTCAGAACAGACACATTGTTACGCTCTATTTGTGGAATGTAGAGCGTTTGAATGGGTGGATAATTTTGTCATGTCCGGTGCAGTTGTTGAGGATGTGGTGCTCTGGTGTTGTGCAGGTGCGACACAAGGCGTCCCAGAAGGTCTATGCCATGAAGCAGCTGAGTAAGTTTGAGATGATCAAGCGCTCGGACTCGGCCTTCTTCTGGGAGGAGCGGCACATCATGGCCTTCTCTAACAGTCCGTGGATTGTCCAGGTCTGTACTACACACTGGCGCATGATACATATAGTTACAGCACACACAGTAATGTCAAAGCCTGAACACTACCTGTTCAAAAGTCATGGTCCACAGTATGGTAATGTCCAGTGATGGGGGAGGATTGGGAAAGATCTACGGCCTGACACAGAAAAAGGTCACACACTTCTAATATCTGGTTGGATGCCTTTAGGGTTCCACAACTTACAATGGAAACTACAGCTCGGAAACTATGGTGATTTTCACAAATTATTATTATTATTGCATGTTTTGTTGTATACACAATTAGTGAACTACTATTTACCCATTATTAGTGATGGGCGATACCTTTAGAATCGATACGATATCAATACTTTTGGGGTCATTCTTGTTGATATCGATACCAATGCTGGTATGGAAAATTACAGATTTATTTCATGGATAAAAATCTAATTTCTCTTAAACCAAAAGTACTTAATAAAATCTTTTAGTCTTTGTCTTTGTGACATTAGCTTGGCCTCTTTCCTGTGTTTTCCTGGTTAGTTGATGCTCACGTGTGAAAGATCACAAAGAAATCAGATTATGCTGTTTACATGTGTCGTCAATAATGTGAGAACTCAGATTATGATCAGAGTTTTGGTCAGCATGTAAACATAGCCAGTGTGAGCCCCATGAATCCTGGCATAGTCGTCTTAGAATATCCGTGCCACTGATGGAATAACCTGGTTGTTCAGGATTTTCCAATCGCTAACAGTTTTTTTTTTTTCTTTACTAAAACAGAACAAAAGCTAATTAAATGGTAAATAACCTTTTTATTGACCTTGTAGCTGTGCTGTGCGTTCCAAGACGAGCGGCACCTGTACATGGTGATGGAGTTCATGCCCGGAGGAGACGTGGTCACTCTGACCATGAACTACGACGTCCCCGAGAGCTGGGCGCGCTTCTACACGGCTGAGGTGGTCTTGGCCCTGGACGCCATCCACTCCATGGGCTTCATCCACCGAGACGTCAAACCGGACAACATGCTCCTGGACCAGCACGGACACCTCAAACTGGCCGACTTCGGCACCTGCATGAAGATGGACGAGGTGAGGGGGCTGCCTGGACTACTGTTGCAGACACAGTAATATGGAGATATTCACAGTAGACAGTATATATCGGCTAAAACCATCACTTTAGTACGATGTATGGCAACTCACTGCTGCCAGTGTGACTGAAACATTTTTGACTGCTTTCTCGTTCTCACGTAATACCAAGTCATTAGAAAGTTTTAACGTAGATGACGCCTCGTTTTAACGTAGATGACGCCTCGTTTTAACGTAGATGACGCCTCGTTTTAACGTAGATCTCGTTTTAACGTAGATGACGCCTCGTTTTAACGTAGATGACGCCTCATTTTGACGTAGACGACGCCTCGTTTTAATGTAGACAACGCCTCGTTTTAACGTAGATCTCGTTTTAACGTAGATGACGCCTCGTTTTAACGTAGATGACGCCTCATTTTGACGTAGACGACGCCTCGTTTTAACCTAGACGACGCCTCGTTTTAACGTAGACGACGCCTCATTTTGACGTAGACGACGCCTCGTTTTGACGTAGATGACGCCTCGTTTTGACGTAGACGACGCCCCGTTTTGACGTAGATGACGCCTCGTTGTGACGTAGACGACGCCCCGTTTTGACGTAGATGACGCCTCGTGTTCAGATGGAGGTTAATAAATGCCCCATACCCTGTGGTATTATGGGGAAAAGGTCATGTTTGTAGCATTTAGCCTACACTCTTAGAAGTCATTTAACGTAGATCTCGTTTTAACGTAGATGACGCCTCGTTTTAACGTAGATGACGCCTCGTTTTAACGTAGATGACGCCTCGTTTTAACGTAGATGACGCCTCGTTTTAACGTAGATGGCGCCTCGTTTTAACGTAGATGACGCCTCGTTTTAACGTAGCTGACCCCTCGTTTTAACGTAGATCTCGTTTTAACGTAGATGACGCCTCGTTTTAACGTAGATGACGCCTCGTTTTAACGTAGATGACGCCTCGTTTTAACGTAGATGACGCCTCGTTTTAACGTAGATGACGCCTCGTTTTGACGTAGACGCCGCCTCGTTTTAACGTAGACGACACCTCATTTTGACGTAGACGACGCCTCGTTTTAACGTAGACGACGCCTCGTTTTAACGTAGACGACGCCTCGTTTTGACATAGACGACGCCTCATTTTGACGTAGACGACGCCTCGTTTTAACGTAGACGACGCCTCATTTTGACGTAGATGACGCCTCGTTTTGACGTAGACGACGCCCCGTTTTGACGTAGATGACGCCTCGTTGTGACGTAGACGACGCCCCGTTTTGACGTAGATGACGCCTCGTTTTGACGTAGACGACGCCTCGTTTTAACGTAGACGACGCCTCTTTTTGACGTAGACGACGCCTCGTTTTAACGTAGACGACGCCTCATTTTGACGTAGATGACGCCTCGTTTCGACGTAGACGACGCCCCGTTTTGACGTAGATGACGCCTCGTTGTGACGTAGACGACGCCCCGTTTTGACGTAGATAACGCCTCGTGTTCAGATGGAGGTTAATAAATGCCCCATATCCTGTGGTTTTATGGGGAAAAGGTCATGTTTGTAGCATTTAGCCTACACTCTTAGAAGTCATTAAAACCACATTGGCAACGCGTTAAAAGGAGTTGTCATCTACGTTACAACGTGTTGCCAATACTTTCTATTCTAACGACTTGGTATTACGTACGATCAAGAAAGTGAAGTCAAAAATGTTTCAGTCCCACTGGCATATTGTCAGATTTTAGCGTCTTGACGCCCCTTCTATTTTTTACTGATGTTGGCTGAAAATGCAGGTCTGGCTGAAATTGTACACAATGTTTAGCTGAAAAGTTGCCGTTGGATCCAGTTTAAGTTTGAGTATTAAAATATCCCCTCATTCCTCTGTCTGATGGAATGTTTGCAAATCTTAAGAATAAAATATTTAATTTTGCATTAGAATTGACTTTCTGCTCCCTGTATAAAACCATCCATCCATCCATCCATCCATCCATCCATCCATCCATCCATTTTCTTCCGCTTTCGCGGGGGCAGCTGTCTCGGCAGAGATGCCCAAACTTCCCGATCCACGCACACCTCCTTCAGCTGTTCTGGGGGGACCCCGAGGCGACACCAGGCCAGATCCGGAGGAAACCTACACAGACACGGGGAGAACATGCAAATTCCACACAGAAAGGGGAATCGAACCCTGGACCTTCTAGCTGTAAAGCAAGAGCACTAACCGCTGCGCTACCGTGCCGTGGTAGCGTTAAGAGGGTCACCTGGAGCTCTTCAGCAATTTGCCTGAGGAAGGTCTCAGAACCGAAACGTTGACCATATCCTATTAAACTATTTTTGCAAGGTTGGCAGTGTGCAGGAAGTATTGTTTTTGTGTAATTTTAGTCAAAAATATGTGCATAGGACTATGTTCGTGTGCGCTTTTGCACCCTCTAGTGTTCACAGCGTGCATTTCTCAACCGTCTTTCACCCACATCCTTTTCCCTGAGCCCCTTCCTGGTCCTGAGCCTATTCTTGATCCCTGAGCTCCTGCGCTGTGTTCCTGAGCCCCTTCCTGGTCTCTGAGCCCCTTCCTGGTCCTTGAGCCCCTTCCTGGTCCCTGAGCCCCTTCCTGGTCCCTGAGCCCCTTCCTGGTCCCTGAGCCCCTTCCTGGTCCCTGAGCTCCTGTGTTGTGTTCCTTGCTGTAAGTCCATAAACCTGCTGTCCATGTGCCCCTCACAGACAGGCCTGGTGCACTGTGACACTGCTGTGGGCACTCCGGACTACATCTCCCCTGAGGTGCTGCAGTCCCAGGGGGGAGACGGGCTGTACGGGCGCGAGTGCGACTGGTGGGCCGTGGGGGTCTTCATCTACGAGCTGCTGGTCGGTGAGTGACCTCTGCCACTAGTTTACTTATTTACTTAACATTAAGAACAAATATTTTTTACACTGTTGGCCTGTAAGTGCTTAGGGTGCACTTAAACTAGGATAACCATACGTCCTCATTTTTCGAAATTAATGCACAAAGTCCAGATTTTCTAGCCATAAGGACTGGTGTAGACCGGTGTCTGCCAACTTTGACCTGGCAGGGACAGTCCCCATCCAGATTTCACATATCATGTTTCCTTTCTGAGCATTTACATTAGAGACAGTAACTCGGGCGGCAGCGGCTGGGCATGCCGTTATTGAGCCTGGTGATGATGCACACATTAATACCGGCTGCTCCCGCATCTGTTAAGATTTGCATGACGAGCGTGTAGGGGCGTGGGGACATGTGGAGATCCTCTTATTGTGTGATCTTTCATTGAGAAAAAATAAACAAAAGAACTGTACAATGAAGTGGCACTTAAGGCTTGAAGAGTGGAGGGTCAGGATCAGAACACTCTTTGTTTTGTGTTGGTCAAATATTCGTGCAGATCTTCACATTTTCAGGTTGCAGCTGATTACAGTTGGTGTAGGTCATTTACGTGTTCGGCGGAAACACACAATGTTTATAGTTGTAAAAGTGTTGATTTTTCACGCAGTGGTCAAAGTGGAGATTTTTATCTATTTTCCTCCCTTTACATTAGTTTCATGTCAGAGAATAAAAATGACAAAACTCTCCCCACATGATGCTTATTTTATGATGTTTGTTAAAATTGGTGTATCATGCACACCACCTCATGACTTGTAGGATTTGAGCGCACCGTACGCCAGGTGTACTTTGCGCTCAGATTGATAAATGCCAAAACAGGCGGTAATTTTTCGTACACCCCACATACGCTCTGATTTCACCGTACGCAAGTTTGATAAATGAGGGCCATTGTGAGCACATGTGTGGAATTTCTTGTAAGCCGATGTCAGCACCAGTTGAAAAGCAGCCACTATAGACTGGTATTCATCTTTGAGTAGAAGCAGAACGTTTGACAACCCTCCATTGTAGGACTGATGGTTTACATTCTGCAGAGTAGTCATGTGCTCTGGGGTGGCATTTTTATGGTGATTACCTTTGTAAATGGTGGTTGTGATTATGAACCGTATAATACTTTGTCATCTCAGCCCCACTGGTCTGTGAGTGACCTCACACGCTGTACTTTAGTCTGATGATAACTGCACAGTGTCAAAGGCTGTCACGTACTTCTACTGTGAGTCAGGCCCTAATGTGCTCACATGTTGTCTTTTGTTCCAGGCTGTTTAAGTGTGGGACAGTATAATCTGGGACATGTCAAATCCAGGGGCCTGGGCTTTCACACACTCAAACGTGAACACATGAAAGAAACCAAGGCAGCCTTTCCTTGCCCTGAGTCGACCTGTGGAGACGGGCAGAAGGCTCATAGCACACGGGCAACAGCACATTAAACAGTAAAACATCACTCCGTTATACCCTGGGCACCGCCTGACTGTAGCCCAGACACTGATCCTCTGAGGCACTGCAGACGCTGACTCCTGCAAACTTCATCCATCCTGTGGTCCTTATCTGCGCTGTGTTCCTGCGCTGTGTCCTCAAAATAAAGTCCTTTCAAAGCTGCACACCTCAGAGACCGGCCAGTGTTCAAGTGGATGAGCCCCGGGTGATGCACTTCGTGAGCTGAACTTCCGGACAAAGTAACACAATGATCCAGGATCGGGCCGAAGTGAATTTGAAACTCCGAAGGACAAAAAAGGGATTGGATGACAATAATAACTTTACCAAATATAGAGAAAACAATATTTAAATACTATTAGCATCTATAAAAACACATGTCACTGTCCAAAGCAAAAGTACTCACACTTTCCAAGACCCCTATATTCACTTTGAGCTGAAATGAGGGCCCACCACTTTCATTCGAATGTGTCCAATTGTATTTGGCAGTCGGTATGTGTAATTCTTCTTTGAAAAGAGCCTCATGACAGTGTTATAGAGTATCAGTGTTTCCAAAGTTGACATTTAAACACTTGTATTGTGTTGCAGGAGAGACTCCGTTCTATGCCGAGTCCCTGGTGGGGACCTACGGGAAAATCATGAATCACAAAAACACTCTGTTGTTCCCCGATGATGTGGAGATGTCCCAGAACGCCAAGGACCTGATCTGCGCCTTCCTCACTGAGCGGTAACTATAGTTGTTATGTGTCTACTACACAAACGCTACGTCATGAACACAGACATACAAATCCCCCACCTATTCTTTGGTCACATGGGGAGCTTCTGCCATTAAGCCTGATGAAGGTCAGAGTGACCGAAACATTGCAGTAATAAAAGATAAGACAAAGAGTAGGGCTGCCAACTTTGGTCGTTTAGTAGACTAATTGGTCGATGTGGTCATGGTCGACCAAGATTTTCATTGGTCGACTAAATGAACGCACCTTTGCGATGATGAAGATGCTCTCAGTTTACACCAGAGATCTGTGGCAGGTCTATCTTTTACCTGGGCCTAATGTTTCATTATAATAACAGATGTATCAAAGTTTTACAGACAGAGTGACGTTTGAATTGATTGTGTGAAATGCTTTTGCAAAAAAAAAAAAAAGTTCCAGGAGAGAAATGAGGACAGGAGAGGCCTCTCCTGTGTGTGCATCAGCGGCTCAGATCAGGGGCCCTGTGTCTTTGTGAGATGTTGCCTTCAATAGGCCAGACTTCTACAGGTGTTTAAACCTCAAATACCCTGGTTCTACTGACGCCTGTCCTCTGTCAGCGCTCTACGGGAGAAACCGAAAGTAGCTATAAAGTCAAGCTTTTCGTTTCTTTCTCCGCTTCATTCTGGCTTTTTCCAAGATAAATAAGACGAGGAGCAGTGTTGGGAAAGTTCATTTTCTACATGAACTAGTTCAAAGTTCAGTTCACAAATTTCAAAATGAACTAGTTCGTTCATAGTTCATAATTGTTTATAGTAAATAGTTTGTTCATAGTTCCAAAAATGAACTAGTTCATAGTTCTTTTTTTGTCCTTCTTTTTCCTGCGAGCTATTATTCAGGCATGAAAACGGATCAGGGGTGAAATAGGTGAGAAGTATATTTCCCCTCTCAGGGAAATATTTTTTTTATTCCATATCTTAAAGCAACAATCTGAAGTATTTTGAGATGCATTTTTGCCAACCTTGGGAGAGCTGGAGAAAGTTGACTTCAGCCATGAGTCAAAAATATTATGGCCTCCTCACTTAGTGTTATGCAGCTATTTCATGTCAGCCTATCACTGTTTATGAGTGGATTTTGGATATCTTTGCTAATCATATTTTATTTTATTATTATCATTTTCTTTAAGTTAAATTGTTAAATTCTTAGTGGAAAATTAAGCTACAAATCTTCAATTGCATTTGTGTTAATTTGGTCAATTAATCATGTGAATAAGATTGTTTTAGGAGCTAAATTGTAGTTAAAAAACTCCACATTGTGGCTTTATGCAAATGAGTGCGCAGCGCGGAGCAGAGAGGAGTTTGGAGCGACAGACGTTACACAAGGGAAACTCGCTTCGTAGCCTCACACTGTGGCTGCTCGCGGGCACCGTGCGGACCCGCTGGTTACCGGTGTGCCAGGGCATGTGCCAGGGCCATAAACAGCAGAGTTCAGCGCCACAGAACTGAACACAGTTGGGCTGTTGGCGCGGGGGCGGAGCGGAGCTAGCGCGGGCTACACCGTGGACCCACCAGAGTTTAGAGCCGCTGGGAAACTCTGACGGCTGACACGGATCCACGCCCATTTCACAATAAAGCACATGGCTCGTGTTTATACACTGCGTTCCAAATTATTATGCAAATGACATTTTTCTCTGATTTTCTGAATTGTCAACTCAAATGAGAGTCAGCATAATTTTCAAGTCTTTACCTGGTAGAGGATCATTTAAATGTGGTGGAAAAAATTTCCTAGTGATAACAGTATTTTTTTCAAAAATAAATATAGTAAAAACCTCAAAATCCACTGTTCCAAATTATTATGCAACTCATCGTTTCAATACATTTTAAAGCTTGTAATTAACTGAAAATGGTCATTTGTTGTATTTGTAGCATTAGGAGATCATACTTACTGAAATCAAAAGCTATTTCAATCAAAAAAATCTTAACAGGTCAAGTTATATTTTACCAAAGGAGCCCTTGTGTGATAGCAGCTTAAAAATTCTTAAATCCATTAAAATTGTGAGTTTTTGGAGAGTTTCTGCTTGGATTTCTTTGCAGGATGTCAGAATAGCCTCCCAGAGCTGCTGTTTGGATGAAAACTGCCTCCCACCCTCAGAGAAGTGTTTTTTGTTGAGGCTCCAAAGGTTCTCAATAGGGTTGAAGTCAGGGGAGGAGGGGGTCCACATCATGAGTTTCTCTCCTTTTATGCCCATAGCAGCCAGTGATGCAGAGGTTTTCTTTACAGCAGGACATGGTGCGTTGTCATGCATGAAGAGGATTTTGTTCAGGAAAGCACAGCTCTTCTTTTTGTAGCATAGAAGACAGTGGTCAGTCAGAAACTCCACATATTTTTCAAAGGTCATTTTCACACCTTCAGGGAGCCTAAAAGGGCCTAAAGGGGCCGACCAGCTCTCTCCCTTATGACTCCGCCACCTCCTTGTTGACGTCACAGCCTTGTTGGGACATTGTGGCCATTCACCAACCATCCACTACTCCATTGATTTGACCATCCAGCGTTACACGGCCTCATCAGTGAACAAGACTGTTTGAAAATGAGTCTTCATGTAGTTCTGGGTCCGTTGCAGCCGTTTCTGTTCATGAACATTCAATTAACAGTTTAGGGGAGGCCCGGATAGAAGGTTTTTGCACAACTGCAGCCTCTGGAGGGTCCTACACCTTGATGTTCGGGGGACTCCAGAGGCACCAGCAGCTTCAAATACCTGTATGCTGCTTTGTAGCATCTGTTCTCCTAATCTGATGTGTTTGTCTGGCAGAAACCGTCCATATTGTGCCATTATCTGCACAAACCGGAGTGTGCTCTGAATCATCCACAAATCTCTTAACAGTATGATGATTATGCTTAATCTTTCATGAAATATCGAAGATTTTCATACCTAGACCAAGGCATTCAACTATTTCACGCTTTTCATCAGCAGAAAGACCCTTTTTCTTTCCCATATTGCTTGAAAATGATGATCTGCATAATAAAGTGGAACACCCTTTTCAGCAGTGTTTCCCTTAACTGGGCTTAACCTGAAAACTAATCATCCCAGGTCTTTGAGATTAATGTCAGTGATTCATAGAGCCCCAAGGCACGATACCATCCATGAGTTTCATTATTATTATTATTTTTTTTACCTTTTTGACACAAAAATCCAATTTGCATAATAATTTGGAACGCAGTGTATTACGGTGAAACAGAGACATGTCACACGGAAGTGTTACCCGGAGGAAATTTGAGAACAGGGACGATGACGGAGGAAGAGAACTTCTGATTTATTTGGATTATATGGATGTATGGACAGCACATGGACAGCAGCAGATCAGGAGTTATTGCTATAATTTGATGCCACCAGTGTCACATGACTGTCATCAATATGGCGAGCTCACGTGTCCATTTACTGACCACTTTGATTGCTCGCTCCCTGATGGAGTATGTCCCAGGGCCTGATTTGTGTGCACATTGTTTTCTTACAGTTTGAGTGTGGAACATGCCCCTGACAGGACTGTAGTGTTCCTGACTGCAGAATGCTGACACAAGTATGTGCAGTATTCGTTAGGCACTGTATTTTTAGCCGCTGATGTGCCGTACCTCGTATTTATGTCGGCTGGGCTTTGTTTGTGGCCGCGGCTCCAAATGACTGTGGCCTCTCTTGGCGTGGGGAGAGGAACATGTCGCCCAAGTTCTGCCCAGAGCGACACCCATGTTTAAGAAGGCTGAGGAGGAACTGGATTACAATGGACCAAGTCATCTACAACACAAAACGCGTAGGTAATTCCTTGACTTATATAATATATAGAAAACAGAAAACAGAAAAGCAGAAAACCTGGACCAGTGCATCTCTATATTATAGAGATGCACTGGTCCAGGTTTTCTGCTTCCGATACCGATACTGGGGGTTTGAGTATCTGCTGATATTAACCAATACCAAGAGACTTTCTTAGAAGTGGCTTTCTCTGAGTGAAAAAGTGAATGGTCTCTTTTTTCCATTTTGAGATAAAAAAAGTTCGAACTTTTCTTGCAAAAGATGTTACAGATCAATTATATATCATAAACTAATGTATAAACATTGCAAAAGGATCACTGGACTATTTAGGTTATGTAAGGATTAAACAACTCAGAGCCGTGCATTAGACGTTTATAATGCACGACGCAGAGTCAAGAACACCACGACGCGCAGTGGAGTGGTGTTGTTTAATCCGCTTATACCATGGTCCCACAAACGTAACATTTATAATAAATGTTTTTTTCATTTACTAAACTCACAAAAGAGTCAGACTACTGGGACTATTTTATGTGGGTTATTAGCCGGTCACTGAAGGCCAGTCTTAGAGCGAGTCTTTCTCCGCAGCTATTACGAGGATCTCAGTCAGGCGCAACGGAACAACATCAGCACAGAATCACAACACAACAGGACTAACCCGGCACTTTTCCGTGGAAGTAAACACTGATATGCGGCACTCGTGGGCAGGAGTTATTTCACTTTTACGCTGTTTAACCTGAAGCTAGCTAGCTAGCTCAACGAGCGCAACTGTTTATGGAAACAGCTGCGTTGGAGTTGCTTACACCTGGGCCCCACGAACTGAAACTTTTATGATTGATTTTACTAATCCAGACAAATATGCTTAAATGCTGGATCATTTTATGTACGCCTGAAAATTATGAATAGTGCCTTAACCGTTTTCAACAGAAATGGAAAACTCATATTTTATTAACAGTAAGCTAACCTAGCTGCTTTACTCTCCTCTACTTCCCATTTATCAAACATTTTGTTTTGGCCAAAAACTTTGAAAATAACCACAAAATCCATCTCATACGTTCCTGTCAGTCACTAATTACGCGTTTATCTGATTCAGCTGTGTCATGCGTTGCTATGGCGATGCCCACAGCGGAGTGATATCCCAGTGATTTAACTACCGGACTACGTGTGCGGTTATACGAAAATAATGCATCGAGTATTCACCCAGACCATGGTATAAAATAATCTAAACAACTCACATAAAGTGGTCTGATCAATACAACTTACAACAGCATTAACAATTGAACAAGGGTGTAGGTTTGGTGTTACTATTGGTGGGGACACTCAGGTAAGCCCAGTTAAAGCTGCCCTAAGCAATGTCTTTTTGAATGTTTCTCATCAGTAGGTGGAGTAGTGAACCCTGCTCTGCTCCAGCCGTTTCTATTCATCAACTTCAATGAACAGTTTAGGGGAGGCCGGATAGAAGGTTTATGCACAACTGCAGCCTCTGGAGGGTCCTACACCTTGATGTTCGGGAGACTCCAAAGGCACCAGCAGCTTTATATACCTGTTTGCTGCTTTGTAGCAGCTGTTCTCTTAATCTGATGTTTTTGTCTGGCAGAAACCGTCCTCATTGTGCCTTTATCTGCACAAACCCCGTGTGCTCTGAATCAGCCACAAATCTCTTTATCAGTACGATGATTACGATTCATCTTTCATGAAATTTTGAAGGTTTTCATACCTAGACCAAGGCATTCTACTATTTCACGCTTTTCATCAGCAGAGAGATCCTTTTTCTTTCCATTTGTTACGGCCCCAGGCCTCCAGGCTCCCTCCTTTCTGTATATTTGTTTTTGTGGCGTAAACCTGTCCTTTCCCTCCATGGAAATCTGGCTGTGAGAGCTCTGGCCTGCAATTGGAGGACTGGTTTCAAGTTCGGTTCTGGTTGGCTGCTCGTCCCTGGTCCTGATTGGTGCGGCATCTTAACACCTGGCCCCAATCAACCACCTGCTGCAGCAAAAGCCCACACCTCCGAGCATTCGGGGCTGCTGGTCTTTGTGGCCAGTATGCCATTTTGTTTGTGTCTCTTTTTGGAACGTTCACTATTATGTGACGTGATCAAGAGACACTTGTTTAATGACTCTTTGGTATTTTAGGCATTTTTAGTGTATTTAGAGCATCAATGAGCAACAACAGCCTACGAATAATGAAAATGTTGAGGGTTTCGTCCAATGCATGAGACAGTCCAATGCAGTCTACAGATAAAAAATACACTGACCTCTCTTTAGCTACACATTCTTTGAAGTATCTGCATTTTAAATGTTATTTAAATATTTCACAAACATGACTTCACATAATGTCACATGTGGCCAACTGGCGAGAGCTATAGTATTTTGCTATTTACAAGTACTACTACTACTACTACTATACCCCTTAACCTAGATATATCTTTGTGTGTTTGTTATCATGATAGTGCTTTCATTGCGGAAGAGAGACACTGAAACATGCTCAAATGAAACAAAACACCGCTCCAGGTCTGGTTTCGAGGAGGGTTTAAGATTCTGACAAAAGCTGTCTTGTTACTCAGCGCTTTCCTCTATGACTAAGTCTCCAATCAAGTCCTCATCAGTGCTAGCACAGCCTCTAAAAGTTAAAGCTCAGTGACTGAATTGTCAAGGTTCTTAGCTCTGAGATATTTCATGTCCACATATAGTCAAACCTCTTTGTGCTTGTGTTGCATCCGCAGCTTAAAGGTGCGTACACACCAAACGTGCGTCCACGCCCCATCTGCCTCTCGTTGGACGCCAAACAACGCCGCTTCACACACTTCACACTCGCGCCAAGCGCCTGTTTGCTGGCGCGTGAAGTTTTGCAAGCGTCATACATAGGAGGCGTGTCTGGCCGCCGATTGGCGCACTCAGAGCCGGTTCTTCCTATACGCAGACTACGCAAGGTGCGTAGGGCCCCCGCGGCTGCAAGGGCCCCGCATCTCAGTCAAACTACGGTGTTGTTTCACTGATTGATCAACACGTTGTTACGGGGACAGACTCTTCCAGCGCGCACTCACTCTCCGCCTACTTCGCCAACATCAACACAGAGTAGTCTGGTGAAGTGAATGAGCAGGAGAGACCGACCGCCTTCCCCCTGTCTCTTCCAAAGCGCGAGTGCTTCTCCGCTCGTGTCCCGCTCGGCCGTCTGTCTCCCGGTGCTCGCTTCGCCTCATACTCGGCTCCTCCGCGGCTGCATCATGTCACCGTGTCCCGAGCGCTGCTCTCATGTTTTCTCTGCGCGGACTCTGGGCTGCAACTCTGGGCCTCTCTCTCATTTAACCCCTTAACTCCCACCTGAACCGAGCACATTTTCTCCAGCTTAACCCCAATCCAAAAGACTCTGGAAAAAAGGTGTGAAAATAGCAATAAAACTGAAACGAAAACAAGGATGAAAATGTGACAAAAGGGACAAAAAATTTACAAAAAAAAGACAAAAATGGACAAAAATTTGAAAAAAAATGTGACAAAAAATTGACAAAAATGAGAAGACTGCCCAACAAAAAAAATGATGAAAAAAAATCTGATGACGTGAGGAAAAAGATCAATTTAGTTTTGTAGGTCTTAGCTTTCAAATGAGGTGTTACACTGGCCTACAGGATTTGGGTAAAGCTGAACTGGAGAAAATGCTCTCGGTTCAGGCGGGAGTTAAGAGGTTGAACTCTCTTCTTATTGTGCTGGTGAGTCTGGGGCATCAGGACAGCAGTTTGGCGAGTAGAGGAGAGTAAAGCCGTGTCCGTGGCCTTTTTGTTGAGTTGAATCCACATGGTTCTCATGATCACAGTAACTTACAGTAACTCTGGTTCTCTGAATGTGCACAATCTAAAACGAATTGGGCGACTCACAGACTAATTCTCAGTGCTCAGACAGAAACAACCGCCAGGAGCAGGTTTCAGTTAGTTTTAAATCAGCGGTTCCCAATCTGTGGGTCAGGGACCAGAGGTGAGAGAATGGGACCATTTGCCATTTACTATTTTAAAAAGGGAAATAGACTAGTAGTCGTCCTAAATACCAGTCTCACAGTGGCTTAATGGTTAGTGGCTCTCACACAGGGGGCAGGGCCTGAATTGAGGTCTGTATGTTCTGCTTCTGCCCTGGAACAGTAGAACTGTTTTGACCATAAATGGATTCTCTCTTCATCGAATAGCTACTGTAGGGCCCCCGTGTGGATTTTTGCTTAGGGCCCCAGAAGGGCCAGCACCGGCTCTGGGCGCACTCACACTTGACGTCCGAACTGGCCACTCTAGCTCGTTTGAGGAAAGGCCTGGATGACCCGAACGGCCCGCGCACGAACCGAGCCGTGGCCGAACACGAGGAATTGTTTACAAGTGCACGTGTGCAGCAGCAGCGCAACATAATGCGGAAGAAAAAAAAAAACCTAAACAGCTGCGTGAAATAATGTCTACTATGAGCCCTGTCAAATCTCTTCACTCCACTTTTCTTTGCATTTTACTACAGTTTAACAAAAAGGGCTATGGTGAATATAATAGTCGATTTTAATAAAGCAGAGAAATAGAGAAGTGCGCGTCCCTCTGTCCCGCTCAGCTGAGGCGGGGGGTGGAGCAGCATCTGCCGCTCTGAGCCTTTCTTTGGAGTCATATACAGCCTTCAAAAAAGGCTACGAGGACAGAAGATCTGACGCTCAGTTTATGTCATTCATTGCTGCTTTGGCCACTGGTTAAACAGCTTTATGTTGGCGAACTCCTGGAAGTCTACGCTTTACGTTCCGAAAAGCACTTCACACGAACGTGCACCAAAATCACAAGCGATCTAAATGCACCCGCAGGTTTTATCGGTCCGACTAAAGCCTGCGGCCAAACCGGGTACAGTAGCAGAGAGGGCGGGAGAAGCGCAGCCGCTCCCCGTATAGTCAGCCCGAGACGTGCGTGAAGCGGCCAGGGCGTCGGGAGTGAGCGGGCGGGGAGACGAGCGGTATGTGGCCTATGTGGCCGGGGGTCCGGGGAGCCGCCCGGGAGCGAAGCGGTCGGGGGCCGGGGAGACGAGAGCGAGGCAGCCGCTGCTCTGCCTTTTCTCACTGTTTTACGTGACAAATGCACCCGCCCATACAACAGCCGCTTGTGTCCGTGCGTGTGCACATACACGAGCAACCGAGCCGCGCTCTGGCCCACCTCCTCCAAGCGGCCAAAGTCCGGAACCGAGTCCGACTCGGGCATGGTTTGTTGCAGGTAACAGGTGACGCCTGAGCCCAGTCAGCATCCCTGATTGGTTAACAAGGCGTAAATGAACGCATGTGTAGATTGGATTACTTGAGTGCATGAAGCAGTGGGCGCGGGCTCCCTGTTCGCTCACCGCGCGGTTCTCCCTGGCTTTCACGCGCGTCCTTCCTCATCCGCTCACGTTTGCTACGCTTAATACGCGCGGACAGCTTTGCTTGCATTTCGGAGCGCGTTGAAGCACCTCTACATAGGGTTAACATGGAAGTTGGATGCGTGGACGCTTTTGGTGTGTACGCACCTTTAGGCGACCCAGGTCCAGTTGTAGTTGGAGGTCCTTCTTTAGACCACGAAGAGCAAATCAAGTTATGTGATTGCGATTAGATTTGTGTGGAGACTTCAAATGACACTTTTATCAGCTGGTTATGTTTCCTAAAATACTTTACCTGCTTCACATATCTACTATTTGCAGTTCTAAGCAGGAAATGGTGTTTAAAGGTACTCATGCCTGATCTATAGCACCTTTAATTCTTAGGCATACGTAGGTGGCACGTGTACTATAGCCCTGGTCCCTCCCCCTGGTGCGCAGCACTTCCTGTTGACATTGTAAGCTACGCCTCTTCCTAACTACTTCACACTGGCTCCATTCTCCACGGCACTGAGAACCTTTCACAAAATAAACTGACTCTCTCCTTCATTTCATTTGTCTCCCTCTCTTTCTCTCTCCCCTCCCTCGCTCTCTCTCCCCCCGCTCTCTCTTCCCTCTTTCCCTCTCTCTCCCCTCCTATCCTCTCTCTATTTTTCTCTACCTCTCCCCTCCCTCTCTCTTTTTCCCTCTCCTTTCTCTTTCTCTCACTCTCTCCCCTCTCTTTCATTCGCAATCCCCCCTCTCTCCCTCTCTCCCAGCTTTCTCCTGTCTTTCTTTCTCCCCACTCCCTCTCCCTTATTTCTCTCCTCTCTCCCTCTCTCTCTTCCTTCTCTCTCTCTCTCTCTCTCTCTCTTTACTTACTCCAGCCACAGTCTCCTTCAGCACACACCTCCACACACCTTTATAATATTCTTACACCCTGTAAGGGCCGAAGAGGTCTCAGAAGGTCCCATACTAAAGCAGCTCCGAACCTCTGGGGAAAGTAGACCTCTCCAAATCTAAACCAGGACCAAACTAAAAGAGGATTTTACACATGACAAAAACCCAGGACTAAATGGTCACATTCAAATAGTGCTTTTCTACCAGTGTTGGGCTCAAAGCACTTTCCACCAAGAAACCATTCACCCATTCAGCACACGCCGGTGTACACAAACAGAGCAATGAGGCTCCGCCACACGACCAGGGCTGAATCAGGACTAAACTAGGACTAAACCAAGACTAAACTAGGACTAAACCGGGACTAAGCCAGGACTAAACTAGGACTAAACCGGGACTAAACCAGGACTAAACCAGGACTAAACCGGGACTAAGCCAGGACTAAACCGGGACTAAGCCAGGACTAAGCCAGGACTAAACCGGAACTAAACCAGGACTAAACTAGGACTAAATCAGGACTAAACTAGGACTAAATAAGAGCTAAACTAGGACTAAACCAGGACTAAACTAGGACTAAGCCAGGACTAAACCAGGACTAAACCGGGACTAAACTAGGACTAAACTAGGACTAAACTAGGACTGAATAAGAGCTAAACTAGGACTAAACCGGGACTAAACCGGGACTAAACCAGGACTAAACCAGGACTAAACCGGGACTAAACCGGGACTAAACCGGGACTAAACCGGGACTAAACCAGGACTAAACCAGGACTAAACCAGGACTAAACTGGGACTAAGCCAGGACTGAACCAGGACTAAACTAAACCAGGACTAAACTAGGACTAAACCGGGACTAAGCCACGACTAAACCAGGACTAAACTGGGACTAAACCAGGACTAAACTAAACCAGGACTAAACCAGGACTATACCAGGCCTAAAGTGGGACTAAGCTGGGACTAAACCAGATCTAAACCTTGACTAAACCAGGTCTGAATTGGGACAAAACAAATTCAGCCTGAACAAAGAACCAGCCAGTTCTAAACTGGGACTAATGGAAACCTAAAGCAGCTCTAAACTGGGACTAATGGAAACCTAAACCAGCTTTAAACTGGGACTAAAGGAAACCTAAACCAGCTCTAAACTGGGACTAATGGAA